>NW_023460594.1:29363-34576 GCF_013731165.1 Rhagoletis pomonella | reverse complement strand
GAACGTTATCACCAAACTGCGCTTCCATTTGAAATAAGGTAACTATAGAGTGTGCATATTTTGAATCCCTAGATGCACAATTTAAACATGTTAACGATTGAAAACTATTTTCGTTTCAGGTACAGAGGAAAGAAATCTCCAGATGCAATACTCGCTGAAATTTGTTGGTGGTATAAAAACACCTTTGAAGAAGAGGAAAACGAGGAAAAATAGGAAGAAGAGGAAGACAAAGATGAAATTCCAGAATATCTGTTGGACGAAATTATCGACCTTTCTGATGATGATGACGATGGCCAAGATATTAGAGGGAGCAGTGATGTTGATCCACAGCCGCCTGCTAAACGGCAACTGGCCATATCATTAATTTAATTTATTTAATTTTACTTAAAACTTTTCATAACTAACATTTCAAAATTATATTTTTTTCCATATTTTTGTAATTTCTTTTTCAATGTTTCTTCAAAACCAACACTGAAAAAATTGGTACATAAGAAATGAGAAGTAAATTAATATTAAGCTGGAAAACGCAAGTTTTGTATTATGATTGTTTTCTTTTCAAATGAAATTTATTGAAGAAACTGAGAAGCATATTATAGATCAAACAGAAAGCAAAAACGACTTAGTTTTGTGGAAAATATGTTCAAAAAGCATGAAAAAAAAAATTTCCAACATTTTGCTTCATAAGCACTACAAAAATTTTCTAAATCAATTTTTTTTTAATTTTAATTGTTGCACAGGTCTCTAGCAATAATTTGGCTTTAACAGATTGAAAAAATATCAATTAGTCGACGAGTTATAGCCAAAAAACCATATAAACAATATGCTGAAAATCGGCATTTGACTGCAAAGTTCGAAGGTCGATTAAAAAAAAATTCGAACTAACATAAACAAACGCCGCGATACGGGTCTTCTAATTTAGCCTCTATTTTCTCCCCTCACTCTCAGAATCGACCTAACTTTTGCTAACCTGAATTTGTTCCACAGTGTTATTGTTGCTGTTATTGTTTCGATTGTTATTTGATGACCGATTACTATTATTGTTGAAATTGTTGCCGTTGTGCCTTGCACCGTTATGGTTGTACCTACTGTTATTACCGTTATTATTGTACCTATTGAAATTAAAGTTGTTTTGTCTGAAATTATTATTGTTGTACCTATTAAAATTATGACCTCTGAAGCTACCTCTAATACTATTTGGCCTATGTACTCGGGATCTAAACGCTAACACTTGACGCTCTTTCACTTGATTATTTTGTTCAACTATCATTTTTGCCACTACGTCCTTGGAATCACTGAAAGTAGTTGACGATATAAAATTGATTTAACCAAATTTGATCGAGTGTTAAGTCTACAAACGTTAACTGTTTGTTCGACTGCCATTTCATGTGTCATACCTTCAATGATCAAAGAACGCTCTAGTGCAGACATGGGCACTTTTCCCCGTATGGGCTTTTTTTGGCCGTACGGGCAAGTGAGCCCATTTCGTGGGCTTGACCAGGGGAAAATCATGGGCAAACATGAAGGGGGTAACGAATCTTACTAATACACGTACACCAATGAGAGCCAGTGCACACGCATTCTGGAGTAAAACGGCCCACTCTCCCAAACGTACGCCACATACACTCCCCGTCATTTGAATAGCTCAACCTGTGCTAAAAGAAGTTACATCACGTGAATCCTCATGTAAGGGGATTTGGTGAACTCCAGAAAAAAGATCTAAATTAGAAAAATATTTAGCTCTGCCAAGATTGTCTATAATATCGTCGAACTCGTGCGAGAGGGAATTTATCCGCAATAAGTTTTTTGTTGACTGCGGGGAAATCAACGCACATACAATACGCTTTTTGACCATTATTAGACTTTTTAGGAACCAAAATTATAGTACTATTGTAATTAGAATAACTTCCTTGAATTAAATCGTTATCTAGTAGTTTATTAACCAGACGAGTTATCTCTTCACGTTGGGAATATGGCAGACGGTAGTTTTTTACATATATCGGGTCAGTGTCAGTCAACCTAAGTTTCTGTTCATAAAAATTGTTTAATGTCATTTCGTCATTGTCCAGAGGGAAAATGTCAGCATATTTTATGCAAAAGTCAAGCAAATTGCTGTTAGCTTCTGTAGGGATTTAGTTTTTCAAAATATTCGATAATTCGTTCGTTCGTAAGTCTTCTGTCTTGGTCTTATTAATTGAGTAAACGTGATAGTCGGAAAGTTTTTCAGTCCGAACATTTACATTCTTTACATGTTTCACGTCATCTGTGGTATTTATGATTTTGATAATACTGCTATTAACTATGCATCTTGCTGTGAATACACCGTGTTCAACTTCTTTCGATTCTACAAAAAGCGGATCTGGCGAATGGCCTAAATCGAAAATTCGATAAACATCGCATCAGAAAGAAATACAATTGCTTGCATAGCTAATAACGCATTTGTTATTTTTTAGAAAATCTTTACCCAATATACCGTCAGATGGTATGTTAGAGTCTTCGTTTACTACATGTAAAGTTTGTTGAATGCAAAAATCAGTAAAAGTCAAGTTTACGGTAATCGTGCTTAAAGTAGAAACAGTATTGGAAGTGACACTGGTAATGTTAATTACAGTATATTTTGCTTAGCTGCCCATCCTTCTTTGCACGAAAAACTTGTGCGCTTAACCGAAAAAAGCACTTAAGCGAATTTTCTTTACTACTTCAATTAGGAAGGTATCCGAATCCCTATGAAACCAAATAATGGAGGAGCACTTACCACGTCGAAATTACTGCAAGAGAATTTTTTTTCCGAATGGTATCTAATTATCTATATAACTACGTAAAATAATTGCCGTTTTCGTTGTTCTGCGAGATGAGCAAAATAAATAATAGCTTGTAAAATTAGGGTAAGTGTAGAGCCAGTGCAGGTATACGTAATACTTTCTTTGATAATTGATAATAGTTGCAAATTTTTAAGGCAGGTATCGCTAATGTGCAGGTATGTTGGATACAAGTATCGGAGCAGTTTCCTTATAAATGTTAAAAATAATGCCGCTGATGCACATTTTGGGGTCGTAGCGTGACGTAGTGTGCGCGCCGGTCGCGCGGGGTACGCGGGGCGCGAGCGCGAGGGCGGCGCGCGCGGTGTGGCGCGCTGACGCGGCCGCCGCGAAGCTAAGCAAATTTAATGTTTGAAAGAGAAATAATGTCAATGGATTTTATTTCGTTTTTAAAAAAGGTAATAATGTCAATTGACTTTATTCCGCACCAGGGTGGGAAATAAAGTCAATTGACCTTATTTCCGTTGATCTTATTACCTGTCACCTTTAATCGACCTTCGAATTTTGCAGTCAAATGCAATAAATTTCTTCCCCTTCTTCCTCTTTTTCCTCTTTTTCCTCGTCTTCCTCTTTTTTGTTTCCAATTTTTATTTATTTCGTACAAGCGAACTAATATTAAAAATAAGGATTCAGTTAAGACTCGAAACTCAGCCGAAGCTGATGTCTTTTAATTTTCGCTCGGTCGTGATAAAATTCGCTATTAATTTTTTGGAGCTTATTTCATTTTGTGAGTGATTTAAGTTTCATCGGTTTCATAAAAACAACAAAAACAACATTGTATAATATATATTGTATTAAAAATGTCGGAACCAAAATGTAAAATGGACCATTTTTGTAATGTTTGTGGACGTTTCATAGCAAGCGATGAAAAATGTGGCAATGCGAGTGATTGTTTTTGGAAGCCTATAAACAATATTTCTCACAAGAGTTTCTCACTGACGTAAACTATGCCCCTAAAAAAGTTTGCTTTAATTGCTATTCAAGTGTTATGCAATGGAAAAGTGAAAAGAAGAAGGCTATGCCTTTTGGTATACCAATGATGTGGTTAGACAACAGCCCGCATCTACAAGAAAATTGCTATGGATGTATCAACTACCATAAAACTTTGAATAGAAGGAAAGCAAAGAATAAAACTTATGTAGCAGTGCCAAGTGTCTAATTACCATTACCGCCCTCAGAATTTGTTCCAGTACCAACATACCGAAGTTTTGATCTTCAAACAGATATCAGTACTACAACCGCCGCTGCTATATCCATGCATTTCTTCTCAGAATACGACCCTGGTGAAGGTTCATCCTATGAAACATCAAAGGACCCAATCCTAGTCACACAAAAGCAATTGGATTTAATTGTTGCAAATTTGTGTGTGACTCAGAAAAAATCAGCACAACTGGCTTCATTTTTTAAAGGAAATAATTTGCTGGCGAAAGGTACCAAAGTAACAGCATATCGAAAACGCCAAAAAAGAGTGAGAAAAGTTCTTCAATGTGAATGATGCAAAAAATTTCGCTTATTGCAACGATAACGAAAAGTTAATGGAGACGATAGGGTTAACCTATAAAAAAGATGATTGGCGTTTATTCATCGATAGTTCACTAATCAGCTTAAAAGTAGTGCTTTTGCACAAGACGAATAGAATGCCTTCTGTTCCAATTGCGTATAGCACTGACACTAGTGAAAATTTCGATAATTTGAAACAGATTCTGGATGTAGTCAAATATAACGAACACCAGTGGCGCATTTGCTGCGACCTTAAAATAGTTTCATTGATTACAGGCTTAACAGCATCTGGCCGTCCAAAATATCCGTGTTTTTTGTGCGATTGGGATTCACGATACGGAGAAGGTATTAAAGGAAGAAACCAGTACAAACAGCATAACTGGACGAGTCGCATTGGCCTAAAGACAATAGGCTACACGAAAGTCTTGTTCCTGAAATGAAAATTTTGTTGCCGTTGCTCCACATTAAACTTGGCATTGCTAAAAATTTTTTTAAATGTATCGCAAAAAGACCAGCAGTATTCAACCGCTTAAAAGACATTTTCCCAAGACTAAGTAACGCCAAAATTCAGGAAGGGGTTGTTAATGGTCCCGACATACGGAAACTAATGAGTCGTCAAGATTTTGACCGAGTTCTGACAGAACGAGAATTAAATGCATGGCTCGCATTGAAAGCAGTCATTAAAGGACTTTTGGGTAAAGAACGCAAAGACAACTACAGACAATCTGTTGCAAACATGTTGGCAGCTTTCGATGAAATTGGGGCTAATATGTCTTACAAAATTCATCTCTTGCATCAGCATCTTGATCAACTCGCTCAACAGTTGCCAACTGAATCTGCTGAGCAAGGCGAACGTTATCACCAAACTGCGCTTCCATTTGAAATAAGGTAACTATA
>NW_023460594.1:28610-29263 GCF_013731165.1 Rhagoletis pomonella | reverse complement strand
TATTGCAACAAAAATAGGCAGTTTATAATACATATATTAATAACTATTCGTGAAGTATTCCTCTCTCAAATTAATAGTACAAAGTCAACGTATAAGATAATTTAAGTAGGAACTCAATAATGCCAGAAAGTATGATACATATTATTCAATCATGAGGTAAATTGTCATAGTAGGTGTGGTAATCTTCAGTAATCGTTTGAAATACTGGAGATCTTCATACTTTCTGCGAGAAATCGTACGCCTACTCGCGTATAAATTCGGAAGGTGAGAAAACGGCAAGGAAACAGTTACTAGGGGATTTTCTTTGCGGTATTACTTGCCATTCGTTGGAGAATCTTAGTTTGAAATGTAGCAGCACCTTTGCCGCGACCGGGACGAATGCTATTAAAGAATCGAACTGTGTTAAAGCTTTTAAAGAACGTGTAAGTAAGATAAGTTACGTCATATTGTTTTGGATTTTTTCTAGCTGATCTACATACTTCAACGTATTCTGCAGGAACATGGATATCTCTTTTCTTAAGTGCTTTTTCGATAGTGGAATGAACACAATCAGCTTCCATTTGGGTATGGCCTACTTCAAGAAACTTTTGCTAGTGTTTGAATTCACCCACGATGCAAATTTACATTGTTAGATCTAATTTTCACATTTAATT
>NW_023460594.1:4358-28600 GCF_013731165.1 Rhagoletis pomonella | reverse complement strand
CCAGTTCCAAATTCGACAGATGAGATCTAGTTCGTTCTGCATCCCCTTTTCTTTAGTTCCAAACCAGTTCCTAATTCGACAGATGAGATCTAGTTCGACCTGCATCCATTTTTTATAGTTCCCAACCTATTATAAATTCGTCACCTTAGATCTACATTTCTAATCAGGCTTGTCGAAACATTTCCCTTCTATATAATAAATACGATCGGTTGAAGGAAGGACAATACAATCACAAATGTTTAAACGCATTTATTAAAAATTTATAAACCACATTAGTAGTAGTAGTAGTAGTATTAAACTTAAGTAGCAAGTAAAAAACAAAAGTGCGTTCTGCTTAAAAGTAAAAATATTAGTTCACTTTGTCTTACTTGTCTAAATTTAAGCATATTGATTTTTAAGTAAATTCAGTTCTTTTTAAGCTTATATGTATATGAAGTACTTCGAAAGTTTTTGTCGTACTTAACTTAAATAAGATATACAGTCAGTCAATAAAGTTTAGGTACAGTGAAGTTTTTACAATACCGGCAACTATTTTTTAAATATTTTATTTTTCCCTAATTTTTATAAAAATTAAAGAAAACTCTGCGAAAACCTGGAGAAAATGAATAAATGAATAGAAGACAAAAACACGTACAAAACAATAAGAAGTGACCCCACAAACACTCTCCAAAGAAAAAACAACAAAATAGTGGACGAACTTTACATAGGCAAGCACATCAACTTTAGAGAAAAACAACATTTCACATGCACGGCAGCCACAGCGCCAGGACTTTATGGATTGTCAAAAATTCATAAGCTAGATGTTCCTCTTCGTCCTATTGTTTCTTCTTTTATGGTCCCGTGTTATAAAATGTCAAAATACATCGGAGATAGTTTAAAAATATTAGTTTCGGAAAAATACAACGTGAATAATGCATTCAACCTAAAAGATAAGTTAGCCAATATATGTGTGTGTGATGAAGATGTATTAGTGTCGTTCGATGTCGTCTCCTTGTTCACAAATTTACCAACAATTTTAGCCTCAAAAATCGTAATGAATAAATGGGACCAAATTCAACATAAAACTAATATTCCGAAAAATAAGTTCCAAGAAATGTTAAGTTTTTGCCTAAATTTCTAACTAACTATTTCATGTTCAACAAAAAACTATATTCGCAAACGTTTGGAATGCCTATGGGTAATCCTATTTCCCCTACAATAGCTGACATAATTATGGACAACCTACTGGACAATGCCATTTCGGAGCTCAAGGAAAAATGTGGACGACATCTTCGCTATAGTTAAACGTAATGACGCGAATATTTTTCTAGGGATTCTAAACAAGATCACAACAAACTCCAATTTACGATGGAAATAGAGAAAAATTCAAAAATCCCTTTCCTTGACGTTTGCATTCATAGGGAAAACCAATATCTTTTACTTGACTGGTACTCTAAACCAACTTCTTCTGGACGCTTAATAAATTACACTGTGAGACAAATGGTAGGGGTCAGTGTTCGGGAAGGGTTCAAACTACCGGGGAAAGTTATATCGGTAAAAAAGAAGTTATACGTGTCCCGGCGTTTCGCTGCAAAAAAAAAAGACCACCAAAGGTGACAATTTCCCCTATATGATAGTTACTAACTTCAAATCGATATCTCGATTCCTAGACGTGACCCGGCGAAACACCGGGCCACGTATAACTGGTTTTTGACCGATATAACATTTCCCGTTGGTTTCACCCCATCCCGATTTTGACTGTCGCATAGTGTTATTATTCATCGCAAGCAACTAAATATAAGAGTAACACAGCAAAAAACCTCATCCCCAAAATATTGACGATAAGCCACACACGATTCCATGACGCCAACATAGAGAAAATAAAAAAAAACTTAATATGCAATAATTATTCTGTTAAATTAATACGAGAACTAATAAATCAACAAATTATGAAAAATAACATTTATCCAAATACAACACCGAACATAGACACAACAAAAAACCACCAAGACATTTTACAGTGTAACGTATGTTCCCAACCTAACCGACAACTTTGATCACAGCATAACTAAACCACAAAACACAGCACTTGCCTACATATCCAATTACACTCATTCGACAATATACACAAAAACAAAGTGCCCAGTATATGTCCACCAACAAAGCGATGTAGTATACGAAATTAAATGCAAAGGAAAGGAAAATGAAGAATGCGGGAAAGTGTATATTGGGACAACTAAGCGGCCTTTAGGTGTCCGATTAGGCGAACATGAAGCTGACGTCAGAAAACAAAAAAGCAGTACAGCACTAGCACAACATATAAAAACAAGTGGACACACAGCTGATTTCGCAAACGCAAAAGTTATTGGCAAAGAAAAAAGAGAGTCAACCCGATATACATTGGAAAGCCTCAGAATAATGCAAAGGAGAGAAAGACCATGAACAGAAAGGAAGATACAGACAACATTGTGGCCGCATACATTTCATGTTTATGATTATAAACTAACTTTTAGGGCCGGTTTCTCCATCTCTGGTTAACACTAACTCCCCGGTTAAACATTGTTATCGACGTTCTAACTCCATGCATATAACAGGGAGTCGATAAGGTCGGTAACGATGTTTACCGGGGGATAAGTGTTAACCGGAGATAGAGAAACCGGCCCTTAGTATTGACAAAGCTACCACAAAAGATGGTATAGATTATTAGTATTTAGTGTTCAGTAATTCGTATGTATTAATGTTAAAATAGTGTGAGTCAAATTGTTTGTCCTCAAACTCAATCTGTAGTTTTTTCTTGTCATTTGTAATTCCATATATATATATATTTTTATGTCTCCATTTATTATTTTTTGTTATAATGTGTTTTTATATTTTATGGTTGGTGACAGATTTAATTAAACGGAATTGCCCCTGAAGAAGCTAAAAATGTTTTGGCGAAACGTTGGGCCCGAAAGTGAAATAACGTAGTTTTATTTGCACAAAATACTTAGATCAGACCAGCCTGTTAACATATAACTGGATAATAATGTAAATTTCTTTATAAAATTTTATTAATTTAAATAAACGTGAAAAACAATTATATCGTCGCTCGAATAAAGAAACAGTGTAAATGCCACATACACTATTATTCGATAATTGCACCATTGGATAGACAATCCTTTAATCTATTATAAAAAACATTAGTTTTCTTAAATATCTCTTTGGCTCACTAATTTATTCCCGAAAAACGAAATTGTATTTGTATGGTTTGTAATGGTTTATAAAAACTTCCAATTCGTTTTTCTCAAAACTATACTTTTCATGTTACACTATTTCATTATTCCAGCGACGATATTTAGTAAAAATTGCACTTTCATACAATAATAAATACTAAATTGTAACCCTATTTCTTTAAATAAAAACGAATTATATTTTTCCACACATTTTATTTCCTCAAATTTCTATTTGTATCACACTACAAACATACAAACAGACATAGAAAACAACGATATCATTTATAATATTTAAAATAGCCTTCATTACACTGTGCTTTCTCTTATCAGCACTTCCAAACCGGAAAAGAAATATTTAATGTGTCAACGACTTGCCTTCAATCGTCCACATTCCATTAAATTAATGTAATACATGTTGAGGGCTTATATTCAATACCCTCTATCTGCACTTTTAACAAAAATTAGATTCTGATATGAAAGTCCACCTAAGACTTAATTGGCATTGGCGATATTAATGCTGACCTTGTATAACGCTTGACAGAAGAATTTCCAATTAAATTGCAAATTCAGAATTAACATCAGTGATGTCAGTAAGTCCCAGATGGGTTCTAACATCACAAAGTAGTTTTTGTGAAAATTCCAGATAGAGGGTATAATTTTTTTTGTTTATTTAATTTGTTTATACTAAACACTTCTCACACCCGCTAGATGGCGCGGTAGCTCTACCGGGGGAGGGAGGTAGACCTGCCGCGCCATAGAGCTCTACCTCACCGCGTGGATTCTCCCAACGTTGCTGTTTCGCAACGGCCCACCCTAGTAATCCACTTCTCCGTCGTTTTTAGGCCTATAATGGCTCATCTACTACATTTTATTAAACATTCCACAAATTTTCGCCTCTAGGATGAATTTATTAACATTACTAGCCAAAATTTGTAATTTAATATATTAATACTTATGTATGTATTTGTTGAAACTTAGGCCCCTATTATGAGTTGCATTCGATCTTCGACTGTGGTCGAAAGTGCTGAGCGTACGAATTTTCATTTGGTATTATGGCGCTCATTCGATGAAGAATAGCGCTATTGTGAATTTCGCTCGTTTAGGTTGTTCACAATAGTATATTTTTCACCGCTGAGAAGCTTTGTTTACAGATCGAGCAAACTAAATAGTGTGCTTATACATATGTACAGATGTAAATTTGTGCAAATTAAAATGAAAAAAAAAAAAAAACCTGTTTATAAAAGCGTGGTAAAAAAAGTTTAATTAGCACAACGGAGTTCTGGTTGAACGATTCGTCAGAGGGTGGGGCTTAAAAAACTGGCCAGGAGCAGAAAACGTGAGAGTTTAAGTGCAGTCTTTCGAATATATTTTGACATACAATATATTTAAGAAATTTTGTGATCCAAATCTATTTAAAATATATTAAAACTACATATAAACAGCTCCATGATTTTGTTTGTGCCAACAGCGTATAGGGATTTTCTTTCATATGTAAAACCAGACTTTCGAGCTTGTGTTTACTATTCACGACGTTAGAACTGCTTGAAATTAATACAAATTGTTTAAAATTAGTGTCTAGCTGTCAAAAAGTAAGAAAACAAATGCAAAATCATACAACTTTTAAATTTTCTAACATTTCGCTACACCAACGAAAGCAAAATTCTGTTCGACCGAAAATTCGATACTCAACGAAAATTTCGACACGCTTGCATAGCTCATAATACGAATTTCACTTTCGATCTACGATCTTCGATAGCCAGCGAAGATCGAAAATCGAATGCAACTCATAATAGGGGCCTTACTCCCTTATGTTTTATTATTTTGTTTTTACAAAATGATAGTTATCACGTATGTTTATAAACAAATTTAAATTAAGTTGCTTAATATTGTAACATTATAACGCAGTACATATATCATATTTGTATAAGTGATGTGAAAATTCATTAGTTGAATAGAAATTCATATGTAATTGCAAATTTGCAAAATTAATTTATGTGACTTTTCGTATTCGGTTTTTATCGATCGTCTTTTCTTTATTTTTGCTTTTATCGAAAATAGTATTATTTACACCATCTACTTTGGTTACAACGTGAGGACCCTGATATATACATATTTTCATGTTTGATTCTTTATGTACTAGAACCATAACGTTTTCTTTAATTTGTACTGGATGACAGTATTTATCATATAAATCTTTATTACGGATTTTATGTTTATTAATTAATTCTAGGGTTTACTAGGTGTTGGTGTTAAAACAAGATTTTCTCTGTTTTTGGTTTTAACTTTGTTCAGTAAACATTTCTAAGAACTTGTTACGAATTTTGATATATCATGGGTCATGTTTTTCCAAAAATATTTTGTACGGATTTTTGCATATAACCTTTTGAGTCCGCAATGTCCTCAACTTATTGGGTCGTTATGGTAGATTGTCATAATTTGATGTTTCTTTTCGTCGTCTGTCACAGTTTCGACGGGATCTGTTAATATACTATGTAATGTTTTTAAAATTTTATTTCCGTTTTTGTAAGCTAGCAATTCTGAAATGACGCAAAAATTCGTCGTCTTTTGGCCATTCAATCTCCTTAATTTTGCGTTTGCTGACTTCAATTTCGTTAGCAAATGGATAATTAAGTAAATCGAGTTTTTTATGTTTAATATGTGCACAAATTCGTAAATTTTTTATTTTATCATCTTTATCATAAGTAATTTCTGATCTAATACGCGGTATATTTTTTTGAAAAGTTTTAAGACATTTTATCATAAACGTTTAATGTTTCCCGTTTTTCATCTTCGTTGTTATCTGTATTTTGTATCATTTTGTCGTTTTCTCGCCTAGTCCTTGATCTCGTCCGTACTGCCAAAATACTTTTCGTTGATTCTCTTATTTCGTGTATCGTTATACGTGACAGTGCTTCTGCGCTAACATTTAATTTTCCTTTAATATATTCGATTGTAAAATTGTACTCCGCTAGTTCTAACCTTATTCTTGAAAGTTTTGAAGAGGGGTCTTTCATACTGAACAGGTATACTAATGGCCTGTGGTCTGATTTCACTAAAAAATGCGTTCCATAAACGTATGGTCGAAATTCTTTTATGGCAAAATATATTGCTAAAAGTTCTAATTCAATAATGTTTTTTTTTTTGTTCTGCATCGACAGTAATAATAAATTGTTTAGTGAAGTCTGGGTACTGTAGAAATTATGGCGAAATTAACGCTGATTTTAAAGATTCAAAAGCTTTGTCGCAAGCACTGTCCCAAATAAATTCAAATTTTTTTCTGCATAATTTATGTATTTAAAGGCGCTGCCAGAGACGCAAAATTTGGCATAAACCTCCTGTAATAATTAGCAAACGTCGAACCGCATCCTTTTCAGTCGGCTTTGTATACTTTTTAACAGCGTTTATTTTAGTGTCGTCTGGCAACAGAGCCTTGGCTGAACATTTATGGCATAGGATTGTAACTTCCGGCCGAAGAAAATTGCATTTACTGGGGTTAAGTTTTAGGTTGAAGTTTCGACAAGTGTCGAAAACTTTTGCTAAATTTTAAATATGATGTGCTTCACTGCAGCCCATAACAATAATGTCATCTACATATAAAAATGCTACGTTGGGTGGAATACCAGAAAAAGCTAAACTCATCATTCGAGAGAATGAGCTGGGTGCTATACTTAAACCGAATGGCAATACTTTCCATCGATATACTCCACGCTCTGTGCTAAAAGAAGTTACATCACGTGAATCCTCATGTAAGGGGATTTGGTGAACTCCAGAAAAAAGATCTAAATTAGAAAAATATTTAGCTCTGCCAAGATTGTCTATAATATCGTCGAACTCGTGCGAGAGGGAATTTATCCGCAATAAGTTTTTTGTTGACTGCGGGGAAATCAACGCACATACAATACGCTTTTTGACCATTATTAGACTTTTTAGGAACCAAAATTATAGTACTATTGTAATTAGAATAACTTCCTTGAATTAAATCGTTATCTAGTAGTTTATTAACCAGACGAGTTATCTCTTCACGTTGGGAATATGGCAGACGGTAGTTTTTTACATATATCGGGTCAGTGTCAGTCAACCTAAGTTTCTGTTCATAAAAATTGTTTAATGTCATTTCGTCATTGTCCAGAGGGAAAATGTCAGCATATTTTATGCAAAAGTCAAGCAAATTGCTGTTAGCTTCTGTAGGGATTTAGTTTTTCAAAATATTCGATAATTCGTTCGTTCGTAAGTCTTCTGTCTTGGTCTTATTAATTGAGTAAACGTGATAGTCGGAAAGTTTTTCAGTCCGAACATTTACATTCTTTACATGTTTCACGTCATCTGTGGTATTTATGATTTTGATAATACTGCTATTAACTATGCATCTTGCTGTGAATACACCGTGTTCAACTTCTTTCGATTCTACAAAAAGCGGATCTGGCGAATGGCCTAAATCGAAAATTCGATAAACATCGCATCAGAAAGAAATACAATTGCTTGCATAGCTAATAACGCATTTGTTATTTTTTAGAAAATCTTTACCCAATATACCGTCAGATGGTATGTTAGAGTCATCGTTTACTACATGTAAAGTTTGTTGAATGCAAAAATCAGTAAAAGTCAAGTTTACGGTAATCGTGCTTAAAGTAGAAACAGTATTGGAAGTGACACTGGTAATGTTAATTACAGTATATTTTGCTTAGCTGCCCATCCTTCTTTGCACGAAAAACTTGTGCGCTTAACCGAAAAAAGCACTTAAGCGAATTTTCTTTACTACTTCAATTAGGAAGGTATCCGAATCCCTATGAAACCAAATAATGGAGGAGCACTTACCACGTCGAAATTACTGCAAGAGAATTTTTTTCCGAATGGTATCTAATTATCTATATAACTACGTAAAATAATTGCCGTTTTCGTTGTTCTGCGAGATGAGCAAAATAAATAATAGCTTGTAAAATTAGGGTAAGTGTAGAGCCAGTGCAGGTATACGTAATACTTTCTTTGATAATTGATAATAGTTGCAAATTTTTAAGGCAGGTATCGCTAATGTGCAGGTATGTTGGATACAAGTATCGGAGCAGTTTCCTTATAAATGTTAAAAATAATGCCGCTGATGCACATTTTGGGGTCGTAGCGTGACGTAGTGTGCGCGCCGGTCGCGCGAGGGCGGCGCGCGCGGTGTGGCGCGCTGACGCGGCCGCCGCGAAGCTAAGCAAATTTAATGTTTGAAAGAGAAATAATGTCAATGGATTTTATTTCGTTTTTAAAAAAGGTAATAATGTCAATTGACTTTATTCCGCACCAGGGTGGGAAATAAAGTCAATTGACCTTATTTCCGTTGATCTTATTACCTGTCACCTTTAATCGACCTTCGAATTTTGCAGTCAAATGCAATAAATTTCTTCCCCTTCTTCCTCTTTTTCCTCTTTTTCCTCGTCTTCCTCTTTTTTGTTTCCAATTTTTATTTATTTCGTACAAGCGAACTAATATTAAAAATAAGGATTCAGTTAAGACTCGAAACTCAGCCGAAGCTGATGTCTTTTAATTTTCGCTCGGTCGTGATAAAATTCGCTATTAATTTTTTGGAGCTTATTTCATTTTGTGAGTGATTTAAGTTTCATCGGTTTCATAAAAACAACAAAAACAACATTGTATAATATATATTGTATTAAAAATGTCGGAACCAAAATGTAAAATGGACCATTTTTGTAATGTTTGTGGACGTTTCATAGCAAGCGATGAAAAATGTGGCAATGCGAGTGATTGTTTTTGGAAGCCTATAAACAATATTTCTCACAAGAGTTTCTCACTGACGTAAACTATGCCCCTAAAAAAGTTTGCTTTAATTGCTATTCAAGTGTTATGCAATGGAAAAGTGAAAAGAAGAAGGCTATGCCTTTTGGTATACCAATGATGTGGTTAGACAACAGCCCGCATCTACAAGAAAATTGCTATGGATGTATCAACTACCATAAAACTTTGAATAGAAGGAAAGCAAAGAATAAAACTTATGTAGCAGTGCCAAGTGTCTAATTACCATTACCGCCCTCAGAATTCGTTCCAGTACCAACATACCGAAGTTTTGATCTTCAAACAGATATCAGTACTACAACCGCCGCTGCTATATCCATGCATTTCTTCTCAGAATACGACCCTGGTGAAGGTTCATCCTATGAAACATCAAAGGACCCAATCCTAGTCACACAAAAGCAATTGGATTTAATTGTTGCAATTTTGGGAGTCAAACGACTCAGAAAAAATCAGCACAACTGGCTTCATTTTTTAAAGGAAATAATTTGCTGGCGAAAGGTACCAAAGTAACAGCATATCGAAAACGCCAAAAAGAGTGAGAAAAGTTCTTCAATGTGAATGATGCAAAAAATTTCGCTTATTGCAACGATAACGAAAAGTTAATGGAGACGATAGGGTTAACCTATAAAAAAGATGATTGGCGTTTATTCATCGATAGTTCACTAATCAGCTTAAAAGTAGTGCTTTTGCACAAGACGAATAGAATGCCTTCTGTTCCAATTGCGTATAGCACTGACACTAGTGAAAATTTCGATAATTTGAAACAGATTCTGGATGTAGTCAAATATAACGAACACCAGTGGCGCATTTGCTGCGACCTTAAAATAGTTTCATTGATTACAGGCTTAACAGCATCTGGCCGTCCAAAATATCCGTGTTTTTTGTGCGATTGGGATTCACGATACGGAGAAGGTATTAAAGGAAGAAACCAGTACAAACAGCATAACTGGACGAGTCGCATTGGCCTAAAGACAATAGGCTACACGAAAGTCTTGTTCCTGAAATGAAAATTTTGTTGCCGTTGCTCCACATTAAACTTGGCATTGCTAAAAATTTTTTTAAATGTATCGCAAAAAGACCAGCAGTATTCAACCGCTTAAAAGACATTTTCCCAAGACTAAGTAACGCCAAAATTCAGGAAGGGGTTGTTAATGGTCCCGACATACGGAAACTAATGAGTCGTCAAGATTTTGACCGAGTTCTGACAGACCGAGAATTAAATGCATGGCTCGCATTGAAAGCAGTCATTAAAGGACTTTTGGGTAAAGAACGCAAAGACAACTACAGACAATCTGTTGCAAACATGTTGGCAGCTTTCGATGAAATTGGGGCTAATATGTCTTACAAAATTCATCTCTTGCATCAGCATCTTGATCAACTCGCTCAACAGTTGCCAACTGAATCTGCTGAGCAAGGCGAACGTTATCACCAAACTGCGCTTCCATTTGAAATAAGGTAACTATAGAGTGTGCATATTTTGAATCCCTAGATGCACAATTTAAACATGTTAACGATTGAAAACTATTTTCGTTTCAGGTACAGAGGAAAGAAATCTCCAGATGCAATACTCGCTGAAATTTGTTGGTGGTATAAAAACACCTTTGAAGAAGAGGAAGACGAGGAAAAATAGGAAGAAGAGGAAGACAAAGATGAAATTCCAGAATATCTGTTGGACGAAATTATCGACCTTTCTGATGATGATGACGATGGCCAAGATATTAGAGGGAGCAGTGATGTTGATCCACAGCCGCCTGCTAAACGGCAACTGGCCATATCATTAATTTAATTTATTTAATTTTACTTAAAACTTTTCATAACTAACATTTCAAAATTATATTTTTTTCCATATTTTTGTAATTTCTTTTTCAATGTTTCTTCAAAACCAACACTGAAAAAATTGGTACATAAGAAATGAGAAGTAAATTAATATTAAGCTGGAAAACGCAAGTTTTGTATTATGATTGTTTTCTTTTCAAATGAAATTTATTGAAGAAACTGAGAAGCATATTATAGATCAAACAGAAAGCAAAAACGACTTAGTTTTGTGGAAAATATGTTCAAAAAGCATGAAAAAAAAATTTCCAACATTTTGCTTCATAAGCACTACAAAAATTTTCTAAATCAATTTTTTTTTAATTTTAATTGTTGCACAGGTCTCTAGCAATAATTTGGCTTTAACAGATTGAAAAAATATCAATTAGTCGACGAGTTATAGCCAAAAAACCATATAAACAATATGCTGAAAATCGGCATTTGACTGCAAAGTTCGAAGGTCGATTAAAAAAAAATTCGAACTAACATAAACAAACGCCGCGATACGGGTCTTCTAATTTAGCCTCTATTTTCTCCCCTCACTCTCAGAATCGACCTAACTTTTGCTAACCTGAATTTGTTCCACAGTGTTATTGTTGCTGTTATTGTTTCGATTGTTATTTGATGACCGATTACTATTATTGTTGAAATTGTTGCCGTTGTGCCTTGCACCGTTATGGTTGTACCTACTGTTATTACCGTTATTATTGTACCTATTGAAATTAAAGTTGTTTTGTCTGAAATTATTATTGTTGTACCTATTAAAATTATGACCTCTGAAGCTACCTCTAATACTATTTGGCCTATGTACTCGGGATCTAAACGCTAACACTTGACGCTCTTTCACTTGATTATTTTGTTCAACTATCATTTTTGCCACTACGTCCTTGGAATCACTGAAAGTAGTTGACGATATAAAATTGATTTAACCAAATTTGATCGAGTGTTAAGTCTACAAACGTTAACTGTTTGTTCGACTGCCATTTCATGTGTCATACCTTCAATGATCAAAGAACGCTCTAGTGCAGACATGGGCACTTTTCCCCGTATGGGCTTTTTTGGCCGTACGGGCAAGTGAGCCCATTTCGTGGGCTTGACCAGGGGAAAATCATGGGCAAACATGAAGGGGGTAACGAATCTTACTAATACACGTACACCAATGAGAGCCAGTGCACACGCATTCTGGAGTAAAACGGCCCACTCTCCCAAACGTACGCCACATACACTCCCCGTCATTTGAATAGCTCAACCTTTTAATCCTTAGTATTTACATTTTTAATTTTGTTTATTTAATATTCATTACATCCGATTTTAAAACTTTATACAGAGTTAAAAAAATGTCAACAAAGGGGTACAATAAAGTGCAAGTTTCAAGTGTCTGTAAAATAGCGGTGATTTTTGACAATTTTTTTGGTGATGGTGCTGCGCATTTTCCCTCATACAAAGTATGCTCCACAAAATTTTTATATGGAATAAAATGCGCAGCACCGTCAATAAAAAATAAAAAAACTTGAAACTTGCACTTTATTACACTATAATTGAATGGGCTACAAAACTGCATGTCTGAAATTTTTCTAAAAACATTATTAACTTATTCACTGCAGGTCATTAGGATGGCGCACTCCTATGTTGACCTTTTTTAAGAACTGTTTCCAGCTCTCAAGAAAAACGAAAAAATCGTATAAAATGCTGCCCAAGATATGGAAAAGAAGTTTTAATTAGTAAAAAAATTTAAAAATGCTTTTACCCGTATAATATGCTATATTTTTACAAAAAATGTATATTAATTAAACAAAAGGAAAACTGTAAATACTAAAGATTGAAAGGGTGTGCAATTCAAATGTCGAGGAGTGTATGTGATCACTACCACAAGTAAACGCGAGCAGAAAGTGTGATTGTGTTAGTGTGCCAATTACGTTTAATTGATTTTGCGTTCACTTTGTTACGCTCTCGCATGTATTTGCATCAGTGTTGCCACGAATAAGTTTTAGTGGTAGCCAAATTCCTTTAAAAAAAGAGCTAAAAAAAAGTCGCTATGACTAAAAATGGTAGCAAAAATTCTTTACCTACATATACATATGTATATAAGTATACACGCAAACATTTTCAAGAAGTAATGGTATAGAAAAACAATAAACTCTGGAAAAAAAGCTAATATTTTATCCAACCAAAAACCTTTTTGTATAAAAGGGGAAATATACGACACCAGCTTGATGGCTCCATCAAGTGATTGTACAATCAGGCTCGAAGCATATAACTTACCAGCATGCTGGTACAATATTTATTTTTTTGCAAATGATGTCGAGGAAAGATCGAAATGGTTAGAGCCGAAATTTCACAAGTTTTCTACCATTTTCTTTAACATTGTTTTTTTTTTGTTTTTAATTCACAACTGCAATAACGTAAACATAATCTTCCACAAACAAGGCTTTGACTCATATAGTGCAAGAAATATCCGCCAAAATACTTTTTACTTAGAAAATTGAGCTAATTTCACCACTCACGACACCAGCAGCTGGTACAATCACACCACAAAAACATACACGGTCAATCGACTTGATGGGTCATTTAACAAATTAAGCATATTAAGGACCATGAACCTATCTATTTTAAACTATAGTTAAATCGTTAATAGATAAGTTAACAGCCCTAACACTTTTACAGTATGTATGTATAAAAGCGTAAGGAACATACAATACATACATGTATATATATCAGTCTTTCTTAGTTTAAAAAGTCATCTCTTACATAAATGAAAAAAAAAAATGAGATCAAATTAAGCATATACAACTTTTTCATGCCAAGTATGAATAAATTCTCCGAAGGGCTAAAAAAAGGGCTAGGGGCAATTTTAAATTTACGTGGCCAAAAAAAGTATTTGGTAGCTAAATCTAGCCACCAAAGGGCTTAAACAGGCGCTCACTCTCTATCCATGCTTGTATATGTGCAAATTTGACATCGATATCACTGTTGCCAACTTATGCCTTTCGCAATAAATTAAGTGCGTTTGGGGAATTAAAACGCGAAATTTTTTTAGTTTAGCGCTTGTTTCGTTCTTTGGTGCCCTTTTCAAGGCAATTTTATAATAAAAACGTGATTCTATGGTGACATTGTATTTATTTTGTTCATTCATTTTGTCACAGTCGGTAAACGAGGACAGTGTTAAACGAACAGCGAACGAGGACACACGTACGAGAGCAAGGCGTACACTGAAATAAGATCTTTTACTTTACATAATTTAAACATTCATTATTCTATTTTATTGTTTCCATTCGACTAAACATATTTGTTAATTTCAATAAACTGGCATTTATTCGTTGTGAATCAACCACTTGGTGTTCTGGCCTTTACACCTCAGAAGTGAGATTGTTTCTCACAGCCTACAAAAGTCTGCATAAGAAGTTGCAGAAGAGACGGGAAGGAAAAACGGCCGTTGAATGTGAAACAAGGGGAAAAGAGAATTCCAAGAAACGTTGCCTCAACAAAGTAGAAGGTGAATCGCTCAAGTTGCAGAGAAGAACGAAGGAAAGGGTAAGTGCCGATAAACGTATAATATCGACACGGAGTTGCCACTAGTTCAAAGAAGAACAAAGCAAACAAAGTTGCGGCATACGCAAGTCGATACGGCAGTCGTTACTGAAGTTGTAGCAGGGAGGCAGTGCAAAGTTGTCAACACAAATAGATTGGTTGAAGAAAAGGAAAGAAGTAGAGAAGGGGCAGAAAGCAGAGCGAAGAAAAGAAGATTCGCGAAGCATTTTTGAATCGAACGGACGTTTTCGAGGGGGAAAAAAAGAAGGTTGAACAGAGGTAAGAGGACAGGTCCTCATGGTTACGGAGTTTCAAGAGAAGATGAATAAAGTAAAGTTAAACTCACTTAAAGTGGAGCAATTAAATAAATTGTTGCAAAGCCAGAACATTCGCGCTGTCGGCAATAAGGCGCACAAACTGGCAAAGCTGGCTGAAATTTACGATGGAGACGAAGTCGACGTGGAAGAATTGGAAGTCGATGGTGAGGCAGCAAGTGCTCAACAACAGATAAAAGAAGTACGTGGGGCTATTCTAGATTTAACGAGGACTGTGGGTGAACTAGTGACGTCCCGCAGAAATGTAGGTGCAGAGACAACAAGCGAAGTGCAACAACCGACCACATGTCTACCAACTCCAGCGAATGGAGACGGAGTGCCAACAATAACGGCAGGAACAACCCAAACGTTGCAGATTCGACCTAATAGCCGACGCGAAATTTATGCTCTCATGCCGGAGTACGATCCGTTGAAGAATAACTTAAGCAGTGAAGTGTTCATCGAAAAGGTAACACAGTTACGCCGGGCATACGAGTTGACAGAGCAAGAGACTCTAGTAGCAGCGCAATCTAAGCTAAAAGGTGTCGCCAAGGAATGGCTAGATTCGCAAGAGGTTTTCCAATCGTGGTTGGATTTTGTTCAAGCGTTTGAGCATGATTTCCCAGCATCAATGACGTCAGCACAGGTGCACCGCAATATGTCACAACGGAAACGACAATCGCGTGAAACATTTGAAGAATACTATTATGTGATGTTGAGTATGGGTCGACGAGGTAAGATGGACGAGGAGTCAATTAATGCATACATCATATCAGGCTTGAACGATGCAATGTTATCACGCACACTACTAGCCCTTAAGTTACCAACATGCAATGACTTACTCCGCTCACTGAAGGGTATGATCGTCGGTCCGACGCAGCCGAGGGTAAGCTCAAGTGACGAAAAGAATACCAGCGAGACAGGTTCAAGAGCGACGATGAATAGGAAGCCAATGAAGTGCTTCAACTGTAACCAATATGGGCATATCGCGGCAAAATGCCCACAACCGCAACGGAAGCCCAAATGCAGCAAGTGCAATAAGATGGGGCATGAAGCTCAAGCATGCCGAAGTGAAAGACCAACGGTCGCAAACGTAGTGGAGGACTCCAAGCAAACAACCAATGCAGCCAGTAAAGATGTTGTATGGAACGGCAAGACGTTTAGAGGGTTTATCGACACTGGTAGTGATGTTTCGCTTATCGCAGCATCAAAAGTTCCTGAAGAGGCGACACGGACATCTTCTATCAAGCAACTCGAGGGCTTTGGCGGGGCAGTCATAGCCAGCACAGCGGTCGTCGATGCAGAGTTAGTCGTCGATGGAGCTACGATATTGACCCCGTGTCATATCGTCCCAGATGAGGTTATGCATTATGATATAGTTATTGGTAGAGATGTACTATGCAAAGGAAATTGTAGATTAACCATCGAGTCAGGCGTAATGCAAGTGCATCAGCGAAGTGAATTACCTTTCATAATCAACGAAGATCTGGACGAAGCAGACAGTCAAGGGATGAGAACCATGCTACAGCAATACGGTAGTTTCTTCTCGCAGAGTTTGACTGAACTAGGACGATGTAAGACAACGCAGATGGAGATCCTCGTGACCACAGACCAACCGGTAATGGGAAGGCAATACCAGGTTCCGCTTTATCAACGTCCAGTACTAGCAAAGATTATCAGCGATCTACTGGATAATGGCATTATTAGACCAAGTTCATCACCACACGCGGCACCCGTTATTATCGTGAAGAAGTCCAACGGAGAAGATAGGATGTGTGTTGATTACCGTGCTCTCGACGCGGTAACGATGAAGAAACACTTCCCTATGCCTATTGTTGAAGAACAACTAGCAAAACTGGTAGGAAACATGGTCTTCACTACGCTGGACATGACAGCAGGATACTACCAGATTCCGGTGAAGGAAGAAAGCAAGCCATACACAGCGTTCTTGACACCAGAGGGCTTATTTGAGCATAATGTGATGCCATTTGGCCTACGCAACGCTCCAATGGTGTTCCAAGAAATGATTACAAAGATGATAAGAGGTTTAAAGCATCGCGATAAGATTGTGAGCTATGTAGACGAAGTCATAATCGCAACGAAGACGGTGGAACAAAACATTCAGGTGGTGTCCGAGTTTTTGCAAGCGGTCAAAGAATCCGGTCTTACATTACGGCCGTCGAAATGCAACTTTCTGGCAACTAGGATCCAGTTCTTGGGACATATCGTGAGTGCAGATGGTGTGCAGCCCGGGAAGGGAAAACAAAAAGCATCAGAGACTTTCCACGACCACGATCAACGACCGAAGTAAGGCAGTTCCTGGGGTTAACCGGATACTTCCGGAAATTCGTCGAAGGCTACGGTCTCATAGCCAAGCCACTGGCCACATTGTTGAAGAAAAACGCAAAGTTCGAGTGGTCGGAAGAACAAGAACAATCGTTCGCAAGATTAAAGGAAGTTTTAACTACGCAACCAGTTCTGGTCATGTTCGATCCAGCGAAGCAGCATGAGGTACACACCGATGCAAGTTCGGTGGGAATATCAGGAGTCTTGCTACAGCTCGAGAAGGAAGGTTGGAAGCCGGCGCAGTACTACAGTCGGCAGTGCAGCTCAGCCGAATCACGATATGCAAGCCATGAATTGGAGGTACTGGCAATTGTGGAGTCACTGGAAAGGTTCAGGGTCTACCTTCTGGGCACGACGTTTGTGGTACGAACCGATTGTAACGCCGTAGTTACAACGAAGAAGGTCACGCCACTGCGACCACGAATAGCAAGATGGTGGCTACGCCTGCAGGAGTTTGATTTCTCATGCGAACACCGACCGGGTGTCAACAAGCAGCACGTTGATGCCATGAGCAGACTACCAGTCGAATCACCAGTACAGCCGGATACAGTTGCAGACAAGGTTCTAGCTGTCAGTTAGGTCATGGAGCCCGAGGACTGGGTGACAACCATACAACGTAAAGACGAGAAAATCAGACGACTGTGTGCGATCCTTAATGGGGGAGAAGCTGTAGATAACGATGTGATGAAGCAGGTTAAAGCGACTCTTCCGGACGATTGATGGACAATACAAACTTGTTGTACCCCAAGGAGTCAGATGGCGAGTGCCAAAAGCAAGTCACGACGATGCAGGACACTTCGCGTTGGAGAAAACTCTAGAACACTTGAGAACACACTTTTGGTTCCCAAGAATGCGCCGTTACGTGAAATCGTACATCGGAGCCTGTGAGGAGTGCTGTCTAAATAAGGTGAAGGGAGGTAAAAAGGAGAGTCAATTACATGTGGCAAGCGTCTTGCCGATTCCATTCAGGCATATTTACATCGACCATGTGGGTCCGTTTCCCAGAAGTAAAACTGGAAATGTTTACATCCTGGTTATGGTTTGCGGGTTTAGTAACTATGTGATGCTGAAAGCAGCCAGGAACACCAAGAGTCAGCCCGTCATCAAAGCGATGGAAGAGATGATGTCGATCTTCGGACAACCCTTGCGCGTTACGTCAGACCGTGGCACGGCTTTCACCTCAAAGCAATTCGAGGCATTTATGGAACGACGAGGTATTCAGCACGTGAAGACAGCGGTACGAACTCCGAGAGCTAACGGGCAAGCGGAACGCGTTGTTAAGACTGTAACGAACGCCTTAAGATGCATGGTGAAAGATAATAAACGATGGGACGAATGTCTGACAACAATCCAATGGAGCCTAAACTCATAAAAGAACGAGGTAACTAAATACACGCCTAATGAGCTGATATTCTTCTTCAATCCCAGAGATGTCACGTACAACCGAATGGTCCAAGCCATCCAGGATGAACCTGTCCACGTATTCGATATGGAGGAGAAGCAAACCGATGCAGCATCTAACATCCAAACCGAACGGAATAAGTGGAAAGAACGCTACGATAAACGGCATCAGACGCCGCGTAAGTACGAGGTTGGAGATTTGGTTGTGGTGGATTACGTTCCAAGCGCCACGGGTGAATCTCACAAGCTGGATCCTGTGTACAAGGGTCCATACCAGGTGACCAAAGTACTGAACTACGACAGGTATATCATCGAGGACTTGCCCGATACCACGGTGACACAGCGTCGCTATTGTAATGTCTTGTCAGTGGATCACCTGAAGCCATGGTGTGCCACTAGCCCTGAGCTGGACATCGAAGATGATGAAAGTGACTCGTCCTGAAACGACGAGATGTCAGGAGAGGCCGAGCTGTCACAGTCGGTAAACGAGGACAGTGTTAAACGAACAGCGAACGAGGACACACGTACGAGAGCAAGGCGTACACTGAAATAAGATCTTTTACTTTACATAATTTAAACATTCATTATTCTATTTTATTGTTTCCATTCGACTAAACTTATTTGTTAATTTCAATAAACTGGCATTTATTCGTGGTGAATCAACCACTTGGTGTTCTGGCCTTTACAATTTATTCAATCCAAACGTACAGAAAACTTCATCCGTTGACTTACACATACATATGTCAGTGTTTGGCCCCTTGGATAATATGCTCCCAGATAATCCAAACGCAATATTTTCACACAGTCTCTATCATGGAATTCATAGAATATTTTGCTAATTAAGCAAAATAAAGCCGCTAGAGAAACCATGTAAATTTTTGCAAATTGTTTTACGAATAAAAAAACATTTTGCAAATTAAATTAATTAACTGCACATAGTTGGAAATATTTACAAGTGACATTGCGTGATTACTTAAAATATTTGAACATACAGCTTTATATGCAAAAATACCATTAAACACAGCAACACAAATTTGGTGTTTTTTGGGAAAATTGCGCTATTTTCAGTGTTTTGGTGCTTTTTTAAATAAAAAACTTGGCAATACTGATCACTAGCTGACCTTCATCGAGTGCTCTTAGCTGGGTTCGGAGTCCTAAAATCAAGTTTTCGTAGTAGATGTCCATTTCTTATCTTTATAAAAAAAAATTCATTTCTCCTCGTGTCACTGTATTTTGGGACTAAATAAGGGGCTAAAGCTGCCTTTACAAGGGTCGATTTCTGTAGACTAGAAAATCGACTAGCCAAAGCATTTACATTTTACCATTGAGATGTCATTTACACAGGTCGATTTTGGTTGAACGACAAAAATCTACTAGAAAATCGACCCGTGTAAAGGCGCCTTAATCCAGCGAGCAATTATCATTAAAGTTAAAATGCCTTAGTTAAAATTAATAAAAAGTTATTTCATTCTTTCTTTACCGGGACAGTTCTTACATCGGTGGGCAACGACGCAATTACAGAACTTTGGACAGAGCAATCTTTTTCGATCGTGTTCAAATCGGGCGATTGTGAGGGCCTATTCACGAATTCAAGTGTATTTGCAGAGGTGCTGTAGCTCACCAATGTAACAATCGTGTCGATAAAAACGTAAAATATAAATTTTAGTTTGCTATTAAAAACCCCACCTCCCTTCTATTTGAAGAGTAAATTTGTTGATGCAACAAAACGGAGCAGATTTTCAGTTGAGCGGAGTAGAGGACCAGGCCTCAAATTATTTCGACAAAACGGAACAAATCTACTCCTATCAGAGGAAAGTCCGAACGATGGCTTATTGTGTATATGAGGAAAATGTACGCTCTTTGTTTGGTGCACAAAGTCAGTATTACCGCAGCCGTACTGCGATGAACATGATTACGGTTGCCAGACGTAGTGATTTCATCAGTACAGTACTGATTTTATTCATTTCTTCAATCAGTACGCTAATGTCCTGATTTTCCAAAATTTGTACTGATTTGTACTGAATTTTCAATTCAATCAAAATACTTTAGTATTTTCTTAAGGTTTTTACATAACGTTGGAACTTCCTTAAACTGTACAGTAAAAAACAAGAAGAAAATAATTTAATTATAGTTGACATGTTTTAGATAATGTTTGATATGCCCACGAAATTAATACAACAAAAAGATGAATCGTTTTATGGGCATATCGCCGGGTCGTTACGTGCCAGTTGCGTTAACATGATGGAGCTTAAATTATTTAAAAAGAAGGCTTACATTTTTCTCGAGTGTTTTTAATTATCTCGAAAATAAATTTCAGTTTAACAACAATAAATTTCAATATTCGAATGGCTTTTGTCTATAACTTACAACTCCCTTTTCTCAATTTACTGACTCTGTAAAAGAGTTTTGCATAAAAGACATAGAGTTAGATACTCTTTTTAGCGAATTTTTAGTCTTTCACAGTTTTTGCGTAGTTGAAAAATTATTTAAGCCATGAGGAAATATAGATGAACTCCTTAAAAAGTGGTACCTTTTTACAGTATGAGAGGATCTTAATAATAATTAAAATTTTTGAAAGTGAACTTCAAATTAAAAGTAATTTTAAAATGAAATGTATAGAATTCTTTGACTATTTAAACACTGAAAATGGGAATGATCTCATTATTGCTATTCAAAAATGGCATGAATATAAAATAATTTATTGGCTCCTTTGTACGATGATGTGTACACTCATGTTAAAATTAATAACATTTTTATATTTTATGAACTACTAGTGAAGCCGTATGGCGTTTTTATTTAAAATATTTTTTTTTTATAAAAAAAAGGTATTTTTTCCTTTTAAATGTTTTTTCTCAGATCTACAAATACGAAGTATACAAATTTCATATCAGAAGAAAGCGGGTTTAATCACGTTTGTGACGATATTAATTTTGTTTAAATTAGTTCAAACTTGTTTGAAATATAAGATCTATAATTTTTCGAAGACCCGACCTTTGACCCCTTATAGCACCTGTAACATAGAAAAAGTTATATATCGTTTAAATAAGAGAAAAGGGTGTACCACGACTATGTTTTTTACTTTTTTTAGTAGTTTACATACAGTAATTTAAAATAATTTTCTACCAAAGGTCCAATTTCAAGCTTCGAACGGAGAAACTTACCTATCCCTCAATCTCTTAAAAAAAAAATGGTTTGGTCCAATACCCAGAAAAAAGTTGGTTTTGCCATACAGTGTTATTGCTATTCAAAAAGTCACAAATATAAAATAATTTATTGGCTCCTTTGTATAATGATGTGTACACTCATGTTAAAATGAATAACACTTTTATTTTTTATGAATTATATTTTATTTATATACCAAAATATTGTTAAAAACAAGAACTCAGTCGTTTTAAATTATTTTCTGTTGCTTACATTCATAATTTTGCTTTGAATAAAAATGTACTGAAAAGTACTGATTTTTTTAGCATGAAAAAGTCTAATGTACTGATTTCGCGCATAAAAAATCTGGAAACCCTAAACATGATGTCGGTGGAGATATAAATAACTTTTTCGCCACTTTTCATACCCTTCCTCCCGTAAACTGTTTTTCCCTTTCTCCAGCCCGCGCTCGCACTTTCGCTGCTGCGCGGGCAAAAAAGTGCCCATGTCTGTTCTAGTGCATCCGAAAGATCCTCGACACGCTTAGCAGATTCCGTATAATTGTTGTTTATGACATGTAAAAATGCAATTTTCCCAGCTACAACTTTCGAGTTGTCTGGTTTTATTCTGGTTTGCTTCACGTGCCTTGCCTTCGAGCTTTGATTTCAAAAATGATATAAAAGTTGTATTTAAATTTTCGTCTGCAAAATATTCAATTAAATTAATTTTATCAATAAACGATTCAAGTGCTAGCGGATCGCTTTTGTAATTTTCCCTAATGAGTGAGGCACAAAGACTAATAAAGGATTTCTTCTGTTCAGGGGTAGCCATGTCTAAACATTCTTGAAAAAATGTGGAAATATTTGGTGAACTGGTAGCCGTTGACGGCTCATTGGATACAGTTAGCAGATCTTTAAAAGATGGAAGTGAAGTAATTCTTTTATGACTGAATTGTACCGAAGCTTCTGGCTTGGCGTCACTAAATTCTTCTTCTGACTCAGAGTCAGCTAAGTCTGACCGGCAAATTAGCGATAAGCTATCAGGTGGAATCCCAACGCGGCAATTCAGTTTAAAGAAGCACTTTGCTAACTGTGCCTTGCAACGGGCTAACTTAACTTGAACTTCCTTGAGATTACAGGTATGGGCCGAACTATTGCCAATAACTAGTAATAAAATATTATTGTAAGCTGTGATATTTGTACTCGTTTAATTTTTTCGAATTCGTAGACAACGGTCTATTTTGTAAAATGCGCTTACACAGAGAAAAATCAACCAAAAATTGGTTAATATTACCAAATTCAATCAACGTGATTTTTGGTTAATATTTAATATTAATATTAATACAGCAAGCATCTATACACACTCAGCTACAACCGCTTTATAAATGTGTCTTCAAATGTTCAACTTAAATCAATTTTCTTCGTCGTTTAATATGGTTCTGCACTCACAGAGGCTTTTTCGTAATAAAGAAAATCTAAAAACAGAAAAAAAAATACAAATTATGTATCGCGCTGGCGGCATTTGTACTGCTGGAAGCCAAAAAATAACAGCAAGCACTGCCATACATACGAAGTTGTTCTCAAATGTTCAACTTGAATCACATTTCTTACAATCGTCTTATTGACCATGAAAAAATCAAGTCATATCTTGGTTAAAAAAACCATTGTGCTTTTGGCTCAGTGTAGTAATCTTATCAAAATCTGATTTATATGCTTTAAATTGTATATCGAATTCGCTCATAACCGGCTAATCTCAAAGAAGTGGAGGCCCAAATTTACAAAACAAGCTATCGTTCACCATGTTCAATTAAAAATATTAAAAAGAAATCGAGTTGTGAAAAATACTTATGCTTTTTACAGTAGGTCATCGGCTGAAAATTGGCATGCAATAAAAAGGGCTTTTTCATGCAGTGGGAATATTGGGTTCTATTCACATGCAATTGCAAAGAGTTTAAGTTGGTTTAAAAATTTTGCATTTATAAAGTTGTTGTCGTATCAAAATATTGTTACTTATGAACATCGGTATATGGTAAATTCTTAAATTTATACACTCTGAGTTTGAAGGTAGTTTTTGTTTTTAAATTGAATTATGGGATTATATCGCGAACTTATAACTAATAATGGAAAATTTTGATTAATGGTACATACTTAGTAAGTTCAAAAAGTCACTTAAATGTAATAATATGAATGTTCAAGGTATAATAAAAAATGTTTATGTATGCAAGTAACCGAAGAAACTTGTTTAATCAGCAATGGATTTCCAAGAAAAGCGAATATTAATATTTTTGAAAAATGTATGTATGAATATTTTGTAGCAAAAGTTTATGCTTGAGTAGTGTCGTGGTCGCCATGTTAATCTGTGTAATCAAAAGATTACGTTACGCCCCGCCTTGCGTGCCTCTTACTCGATGGTGCCCACTTCGGCTTGCTAGTAGTGGCGCTTATGGTAGCACTAAGATATGGCCGCTCCGGTACACTGGTATTCACCTGAGGGGTCGGCTGCTGGAGTATATTTGGGCCTATACTCCCAAAATAACTCCAAATTACTCGTGGTATATAATATAAAAACTTCGCAACCGTTAAACTACCTTCGCTTGAAATAAGAAGACTTCTTTTAATTATTTAATGTCTTTTCATTAAATTTTATTGGAGCTATTCTATGGTAGTGTAAGTTAACACCTGCTAACGCGCTCATGGGAAACATTCCGTTCTCATGT
>NW_023460594.1:0-4258 GCF_013731165.1 Rhagoletis pomonella | reverse complement strand
GTTATGACCTTTTACGCAAAATCGGTGCTAACCTTGACGTTAAGAAAGGAGTCCTTTCACACAAAACTGGTTCAGAAAATTTACAACATCTCCACTGTAAGGATGTTAACAATATTATACTGAAACCATACATTGACGAGCTGAAAAGTAAGTATGCTGCAGTTTTCTCTAACCCCGAGGAATCCCTTCCTTACAATACGAATATTGTGGCAACCATTAGAACAACAGACAATGAAGCAGTGTATTCGAAATCATATCCCTACCCAATGGCAGCGTCCGAATTCGTAAATAAAGAAATTGATAACCTTTTACGAAATGGCATTATCAGACCTTCCAGGTCTCCATACAATAGCCCTATATGGGTAGTCCCTAAAAAAGGATTATCCGAATCTGGTGAAAAGAAAATGCGAATGGTCATAGACTTTAAAAAACTCAACGAAAATACTATCAATGATAGATACCCTATCCCTGACACTTCCGTTATATTAGCAAATTTGGGTAAATCCTCAATTTTCACATCAATAGACCTTAAATCTGGTTTCCACCAGATAAAATTAGCTGAAAAAGACAGGGAGAAAACAGCATTTTCCGTAAACAACGGAAAGTACGAGTTTTGTAGACTGCCGTTTGGGCTGAAAAATGCCCCGAGTGTTTTCCAGCGTGCCATCGATGATGTACTGAGGGAAGAAATAGGGAAAACATGTCACGTCTACATTGATGACATAATCGTATTTTCCCAGGATTATGAAACTCACTTCCACGACGTCAGCCGCGTCTTTCAGAAAATATATTTAGCAAATATGAGGGTTTCATTAGAGAAGACCCAATTCTTTAAAACCGAGGTAGAATTTCTCGGATTCGTAGTTTCCCAAAGCGGCATTAAAACGTCAAAAGATAAGGTTCAGGACATTGTAAATTATGAGGTTCCGCAGACACTTCGCGCGTTGCGATCTTTCCTCGGGTTATCAGATTACTATCGGCGTTTCATTAAGGATTACGCATCAATAGCAAAACCGCTAACAAAATACTTACGAGGAGAAAACGGGACAGTGAGCACCACACTTTCAAAAAAAACCAATATTGAATTCGGTGAAGAAGCTTACAGTGCTTTCAAGAAAATAAAAGACATTTTGTCATCCGAGGATGTGCTTCTTCTTTACCCCGATTAACAAAAACCTTTTGATTTAACAACGGACGCCTCCTCTCATGCCCTAGGAGCAGTTCTATCTCAAGGAGGCTGACCCATTACTATGATTTCCCGTACACTGACAAAAACCGAGGAGAATTACGCTACTAATGAGCGAGAATTATTCGCCATTGTTTGGGCTTTACAAAAGCTCAGAAACTACCTTTACGGTGCAAGGGACCTCAACATTTTTACTGACCACCAACCCTTGACCCTTTCAATTTCAGATAAGAACCCGAACTCAAAATTAAAACGTTGGAGATCATTTGTAGAAGAATTCTCCCCTAGGTTTCATTATAAACCAGGAAAGGAGAATGTAGTCGCTGACGCGCTGTCGAGGCAACATATCAATGCTCTAAGCACAGGCCGATCTGATGAGACTATTCATAGTGAGGAATTCCTCGACAATGGTGATTAAAACAGTCAAAAATCCCATTAATTGCTTCAGGAACCAAATAATTCTTGAAGATGGGGACAACGAATCCGTAACTACAAAAATTCTTTTCAAATCTCAGATCAGGCATAACGTAATTTTCAATAAACTTGAAAGACTCCCCAACTTAATAAAAAGTTGCGTAAATCCTAACAGGGTCAACGCATTGCTATGTGAACTTCCTGTACTAGGAAAAATTCAAAACGAGGTAATTTTAAGCTTTCCTTCAGTCAAATTCGTTTACACAAATCATCAAGTAACCGACATTTTTAACAAGGACGACCAGATAGAGATTTTGCAGTCTGAGCATAACAGAGCCCACCGTTCACTGAAAGAAAACATTAATCAAGTTCTTAGGGACTACTACTTTCCCAATATTTCTAAAATCTTAAAAGGCATTATTTCTTCATGTAAAATATGTAAAGAGGCAAAGTATCAGCGACATCCACCCAATCCAGGAATAGGCGAAACCCCCATTCCAAGTAGGCCCGGCGAGACTTTGCACATAGACATTTATTCAACCGACAAGAAATACTACCTAACGTGCATAGATAAGTTCTCCAAGTTTGCTATAGTTCGCTCGATTCCGTCAAGATCGATAATAGATTTGAAGGAACCCATAATCCAAATCATGAATTTTTTTCAAGGACACAAAATACCTCATCTGCGACAACGAAAAATCTTTGAACTCAAACACAATAAAGGCTTTATTTCAAGACCACTTCAATGCTTCCATTTACACAACTCCACCGCACCATAGTACAACAAATGGTCAGGTGGAGAGATTTCATAGCACGCTCACGGAAATAGGCCGCTGCATTAAGCTTACCTAGGGCTTGAATGACACTAATGACCTTATTCTACTCTCCACTTACAAGTACAATAGGACAATTCATTCTGTGACGAAGCAACGACCAATCGATATCATTCATCACACCGTACAAGTATTCCATGATGAAATACGAGAGAGATTAATAAGCAAACAACATAATGACCTCAAAAGCCGTAACGGAAACTGCCTGACGAAATCTTACCATCCGGGTGACAAAGTCTTTGTTAAAACCAATAAGAGGATAGGCAATAAGTTTACTAAATTATATTTAGAGAAAACAGTTGTTAAGGATTTAGGCACAACAGTTCTAATTGACGGCAAGCGAGTTCACAAAGCAAATCTTAGATGACCTTTTTCTCCCTATTTCCAGCATCCTCTGGCAATGATTCTGATTATGGCGGCCATTGGGTCGGAAGGAAAAATATTGAGTTACACGAGCGCGGCTTACATCGAGATTTTAAACGGAGAAGTGGCAACCTTTTCCCAGTACGATTACCTCATTCATCATCAAAACCTGACCCTACGAAACTATTGCCAAAGACACACAAAGCATACTAGACTCATTTCCGCAATCACACATCAGGAAACTACTACAACTGGACGCAGACCAAATTCTACGATTACTGGATTCAGTAAATATTCACCATCGCCATGCCAGAAGTATCAATTTCTTGGGTACTGCTTTAAAATACATTGCAGGCACCCCCGATTTTGATGATTTTACGCAAGTATCTACCCGAGAAGAGGCGTTGATAGAATCTAATAATCGGCAGATTTTCATTAATACCCAAACTCAGATAAAAATAAATCAAATGACTGACACCATTAACAAGTTACTTAACTTAACGAAGAAACGTGAACTTAACACCGAACATCTCTTCGAAGTTGTATCATCCAGAAATAGACACATTATAGACGAGCTTGAGACAATTATCTATTCAGTTACTTTAGGTAAACTACAAATAATAAATCCGATTTTGTTAAATAATAAGGAATCTGATAAACTCATTACCAAAGGGCACTCTACCAATATTTCTATTAGTGATCTGTTAACGGCTTCAGAGCTGAAAATCTTGCAAAATAACGAGAATATTTATTTTATAATCAAATACCCTATCATAAGCCAAATATGCAACAAACTTATAGTCAGGCCAGTTATCCACAGAAAGAAGAGGCTAATGTTAGAAGCCACTATGGTAGCAGAATGTAGTAACAAGCATCACCAACTAAATAACTGTAAAGAAACGGCATCGAAAGCAATTTGTCGAGTTGCAAACACAACCAGCTCATGCCTACTGAACCTATTTAATCGTCAACCCGCTGCATGCAAGTCCATACCAGCTGACCACATTGCCCCTCTGGAGGAAATTGACGATGAATTGGTGATCGTCAACGATGAAGCAGTTGAAGTGCGCGAACACAGTTTTCCACAAATAAAAATTAAAGGTACCTTCCTTATATCATTCAAAGAAAACGCCAACATTAATAATATTAGCTACACGAACTGGAAGAGAACTGTTCGCTCCTACCCGAGAGCCGCACCAGCTCAAATACTGAACATAACGGAGCTCGTTCCCCTATTATCCCTGCCCTATCTTCATCATGGAAGCTTAAAGAATCTGGCGCACATCGCAGCCTTGCGAGAAATAACTCGGGCACAGTCGACACAATGGTCGATTTCATTTTCCCTTCTTATAATGATCGCCGTCGGCTCCGCTGTAATAATCATCATTTACAAATGGCAACAGAGACGCAAAAACGCTGCTGTAGTAGAAAGAGTTATAAGGGGAGCTGGGGGCAGCTCAAT
>NW_023460593.1:0-34595 GCF_013731165.1 Rhagoletis pomonella | reverse complement strand
GTAAGTGCAATTTGTAAATAAATAACTAGATTGAAGTAATAAACAAATGAATTACTGAAATCGTAAACCAGAAGAACTGTAAAAATGATAAAAATGTTGAACAATTTTTTTGTTTTTTACTTTTCGTTAAAAAAGCTCTTAGAAAGTATGAAAAAATGTTCACATGCTCAAAGAAATGCAACAACAGTTAAAATTCACTTGAAAACAACAGAAAAAAATAAATGTGAAGGCTATTTTTCTAGCCCCACCACTGGCTCCTACATATTGAATGAACAAAAACTTAATTATAACCCCAAACAAAAGACGTGCTTCCTAAAGGCAAATAATATGTACTTGTACATATTTGAATTGTATAACAATTTGCTCAACTTATGTATATGTAAAAAAAAAATTACTAAGACAAAACGATATATTTTAAAACATAAAATTTGCCCAAATGAAAAGGGTATGTAAGAAATACATATGTATATGCGTATATACAAATTTAATTTAAGTTAAAGTCCTGTTTTAAGACCCCTTAGGTATATAAATATATATATATATATATATGTATGTATATGAATATGCATAAGTTTAAAATGTGAAATCAACGCTCAAAACAAAAACAACAATGCACAAATTACGAATTGTGCTTTTTAAAAAATATTTGTATTATTGGTAGAACACATACGAATATGTGTGAGTATGCGCGCATACAAAAAAAAATTAAATTTATGTTGTTTTTATTTTTAGTAAATTTAGTTTTTGTTTATGCGCGCGCTCAAGCCTATTTTCGTTTTCGCTTCTTTTGTACTTCTTTGAAGAAGTAGTCGATTGTAGTAAAAATAGTAATATTAGCTTGTGTGAAACTCAAAAATATTCCTTAATATAATAAAGTAAGAAACGATAGTTAAAACGATAAAATTAAAAAATTAAAGGCACTTTACACAAAAAAGTTTTAATTCTAAAAAAAATACTTAAAAAAAATTTAAGTTAAACTTGAAAAGTTGTTAAAAGAAATATACGAGTGAGTACGAGTATGATTCACAATGAGTAACATGAAATGTACTTATATATTTTGCTCAGTATTATAATGTTAATGGTTAAGTGATGCTTCTTTTTTTTTTTTTTGAACAAACTTATTCTACGCTATCACTCTCGCTGTGTAGTACACTCTTTATGTTTCTCAAAGCACTTTTACAACAAAGGTTCTTCTAATTTAATTTATAGCTGAATTTTTACCTAAAACCTTTTTTGTTTGTCAGCCATAAATCAGCTGCTCGTACTATTTTTACTACACTCCTTCTGTTCTTCTAAGATCTTGCACAGCCTTCTCATTTTCCAATCCCTTTAAATTATTTCTAAACCTCTATTTACGTCGTAATTAATATTTTTATGCTCATTAATTTGTATCTTTCGCTTTTCTTTTGTTTTTTACATACTTACATTTGTATGTATGTATGCATGTTATTACTATGAACATATCCTGCATTTTTATAGTCCTTTAAGTAGTTCTATTACATCCCTTCACTACCTTCCTATACTTATAAAAAACGAACACACACTATGTATTATTTGAAAAAATTTGTGTATGAAAAATTCTACATAAATACATCCCTGCATATAAAAGCAAAACAAAAATATATATAGAAAAGGAAAGTGTAAAAAATTGGAGGAAATCTGGCGTTGTAATCTGGAGTTTGTAATACCATTGGAATATATATATACTACTATATCGTATTAAACAGTGTATGCGCATGTACATACATATGTATGCATGTGTATCTATGAATATATACATATGTATGTACAAGGTGCGCATATGAAGATATATTTTAGAGTACATAGTTACAAAAGGAAGCTGAAGTGGTTAATGCAATTGTATTGAATAAACAAAAATGTTAAGAAAAACAAAACGATTGAAATAAGCAAATTCGATTGTGCAGTTTGCAATCTGGTAGTATAAAAATTACGTAATATTACAAATTAAATAAATATAATTTTACGAAATAATAAATATATTTGTTGTTTTAGTTTAAAGAAATCCAATGCGAATTTTTATTTAACGGGAATTCTTGTGGTAATTGAAGTTTTTTTTCATGTAAATTCAGAAATTTTTGTGCTACAAATCTCCTCTGATACCGCCTCGGATTAGTCCTTGTCGCCCAATTCGGGATCTGGGTATATTTCCTCCGATTCCCCCAGCCCGCTCGTGGTGTCGGCAGGACGGGATCTATGAACGAATAACTCAGCAGGTCCTCTCGAGCGTTCTGGCGATGCGCATTAGCAACCCAGGCCACCGAGCAATTTTCCTCTTATATGGCGTTCAGATGAACTTAATTCTACCTTCTTCCGCTCGACTGGGATGCACATCGAGAATATTCTTACATACCCTACACAAGCCATTAGAATAATCTTCCATTCTTCATCAAAGTCAAGGATGTAGGCTGTGGGGAAATAGCGAAAAATCTTTGGCGATGTTTTCCGAGGATCGCAGCAGTAACGCTGATCTGAGCCTAGGAGGCGACGTGTTCGGTTGTTTAGGCTTTTTCGAAGTCGCTAATGCCGTGACCGATATTTAGATAGTTAAAATTTTATTGTCGTGACTAGCAACAGACATTTCACCTATTTGGAGATCAGGAGGTATTTGAAGGGTACAGGTTTGATGTAAGTATGAGAGTCTAGCAACCTGTGTAACTTATCGGTAGCCCATGGTGGTACGCTTCATTCGCATGCTGCTTTTTCTCGACCGCCCTAATGAACACGTAATTGACCTCTTAGCAAGCAAAATTTTTTAAATCAAATGTGTTCCCATTTTTTGTTAACGTTTGCACTTTATCCCCTTTTTGTGATGACCTGTCAGTGCTATTCATATTTTACTTTATATACTTTAGTTAATTTTTGTACTTTATTCGTCGAAAATGCAGCCGGCCTTATATACGAGCCTCAAATAAATCGCGTCTTGGGAGAAAAGGCAGAAAAATTACTTTTTCTGAAATGTAATATGCCCCTTTTGATCTTTGGCTACTAGGTTAAAACACTGTATAGGTTAAACGCTTCAAATGACCTCGAACCTGACGTGATGGCTGCTAACAGACCCCGGATTCGCATTTAGCACGTCGAATAACATAAGGATATGTAGGTTTGGTTCAATATGCAGAAACTTTTTTTTTTGTAAACCTGTGTAATTTATAAAACGATGACTTAAGTCGCTTATAGGTTTTTTAACGCTATTCCTAAAATTCGCATTCGCGAGTGTGAAAAATATGACATTCGAAACATCCCTAGTATGTATATAAAAATAAATTGTGATTTGTGCGGATGCTCAGAACTTGAAAAAGACTGGATCATATTGGATACCCGAAGATTTAGAAAAAATAAAATTTAGAGGGTTGCCACCCGTTTAAAATTTTCGTATAAGTAAATTGATATAATAAATAAATATTACAATATCGGCTTTCTTTAGACGCTTAGAGTCAAAAATATTTTTAGGAGGGTTGCCACCTGTTTGAAAATATTCATTTAAATAAATTGTATATTACAATATGGGTGTCAAACTAAAGCGGTTTAAGAAAGCCTACTAATGAAAAACTGTGTGAGGAGGGTCGCCACCTATTTGAAAAGTTTAATCAAACTAAAAAGATAAGTTAAATATTACAAAATGGGTATCAAACTAAGGAGGTTTAAGAAAGTTTACTATATGGATATGAAATGAAACGTATTTGAAAACTCTTTGAACAAGAAATATTTTCACCTATTTAAGGAGGGAAAACTAAAAATTAAATATTACAAGGTTGGCACCAAACGAAAAGTATTTGAGATATCTTTACTAGGCATTTTTTTTTTAATTGCCACCTTACCAAAAGCAGAACTTAATGTTCGAAAGAATTTAACGAAGTGTTTTAAATCACTTTGACAAAGAAATGTTTCAAATGTGTTGCCACTTAATTTATTAATTAAAATGTATACTGACGGTTTTTAGTACTAGAGTTGAAATATAAATTATGAAATGTTTAAGCAACGAAAAATATTAATAAAAAATTAACTTAATATACAAATGTAAAAATAATAAATCAATTATAACATCAGATGAGGCCTGTTTAAAAAATCTTTGATGAAAACTTAACATTGTCACCAATTTTTATTGAATAATATATTTTTAATTGTTCTGTATGTATACTTATTTCTCAAAGGAATTTTTGTGTTACCATATTAAATCTCCTTTAATGTGTTATCAAATTCAATGATTGAGACCTCATTTTGAAGGCAAAAAAGTAAAAATACAGATGTGGGCCGCCTTTTGCTCTTATTTATAGATACATATGTGGGGTATTCACAACGGTGACGTAAGTGTGGTATTGTTGTTTGTCGTAGACTTTAAACGCCTAAAAAATATATTAAGGGGGTTCGCAAAGTACCATCGATGTCATATTATGAAATTTCGCAGTACTAAAAAATAGTTGGTTGTGGTTTCAAGTTCTCTAAACATTTATTTAAGCTTTTTCGTATCGTTGTAAAGGCGATTAACCCCCTTTCTTCTGATATGCATATTTGTATACTTCCTGAATAAAGATTTGAGAAAAAACAGTTAAAAGGAAAAAAATAACTTTTTTATCAAAAAATATTTTAAACAAAAAAAATACTCACCAATTTTTAAAAAATTGGCATCGCTGTTAAGGTGATTAAACGTCACAGTCTTCTGATGACCATTCTGAGCAGAAATCGTGTACTTTCGGTATCTACCTGTCTTTAACGCTTTAAACTTTTACTTTTTTAATTAGAAATTCTACAGTTGTGAATTATAACCAAAAATTTTAGTATCATGGTCACACCTGCCACAATGGAATTACCCAGTTGCCGGATATGAAAAAGATATGATGCAATATTGATCAACAATACAAAATAAGAAAATTTGGCGCTTGCATATATTTTGCGGTTATGTTTCGATTGCTGCGAAGGTAAATCAAATTCTTCGACATTGAACTTTCATTATGCCACCGCTCGCCTCAGGCAATCGCAATTCACAAGGATTGGCAATTAGCCATGCGATTGGGCCCTCACCAAAGCGTCCAAGTTAACGAGCAGCTTTGAGTGTCACTGAAAATCGTGAACGTGAATTAATGGTGAAAATGTTGGACCACAATGTTTTAGTAAAAAATTGTATTTTGCGGGACGAAGTTCGCCGGGTCTGCTAGTACTTATGTACATACATACATATCTATGTTAAAAAAATTATGAAAATAATATTTAATTTGCTTCTTTAATAAATTTTAAGCAACAAAATTCTTTAGAATTTGCCAATTTGTTTATTTGCTTAAACTGCAACCAGCTGTCTTTAATCAGCTTGTCTTTTGCAAATTTGCATCTTATCGGACGAATCTATAATATGAACTTACTTTTTATACTCAATATTTTTGGCGTTATTTCAAGAAGGGTGCTGAATTAAATATTACTTTGCCTTATACCAGTGTTCTTTTGTAGCAGAAAAAAATTTAAATTTGTTAACGGCATTTTTTTTTTTACTTTTTGTTTTTTAGACATTGATAGTCCAAAACAAATTCGGCTGGTTTTCACAAGCCGTATGAAATACATACACATGAGCGAAAAGCGAAAAATTAACGATTTCGGACGAAAATTAGATTCATGAAGGCTGAAGATTTTAAGATTTTAACGTTTTTTTTGTTTTTTTTTTTTGTTGGAACTTGTCATCATTTATTCTTGACTTTCGGACATTTATCGTGTTCTATTCCGAGCTTTTTCCAGACTCTACTGTACTTCATTTAACATTTACAAAAGTAATCCATTTACTCGATACGGACCGTATCGTAGTATTTGGAGAGAAGTATCGAATAAAGAAGCGACAATTCGAATAGGAAAGTCTTATAAATAAAGTACTTAATCGCGGTTTCTCCGAAGAGTTCAGATATAAAAGGCAATTAGAGAACTCTGAGTTGTTTCTGTATAAAAAAAGACCAACATAAACATTATCTGCCATTCAAAAACTTAAGATCACACATTACAAACTGCTGGACAGGTTCGGCCAAAAACTAAGCAAAATGTGGGAATGCCAAATATTTATTTGTTATGGGTCCCCATTGCATTTTTTTTTGGGTTTTTGTGGGACCTATAAAAAAAAATTATATTAAAAAATGGTTAAATAAACAATTGGGCATTTTTATTGGAAGTCTCCTGAGTTTTCGGATCTTTACTGTTTGCTTGTAAGGTGGTACGATCTAATGTACATACATATGTATGTGCATATATAAATACATACTTATGTATATCCAAATCCACCCCATATATATTAGATATTCTAATTTTATGTATTTTTTCTCTGAAAAATCATATTATGGGAAAATAAATTTAAAATTATTCTTACTAATATTATAAATTCGAAAGAGAGTTTGTTTGTTTGCAACGCTTTCAGGCTTCAACCACCCAAACAATCATTATGACATTTTGTACACTTAAAACATAGGGTAGCTTTAACCTCGATTAGACAAGGGGGCGTGGCACCTCACGTATAAACAGAATCTTCCATACTGCATATCTCTGGAAGTATTTATGGTACAGGACTTGAACTTGGGATGGAAATCTATAAATACAATAAAATCTATAAATACAATAAAATGGCGCAGACCCATGTCTGTACATTATAGATATTAAAGAAAAATTAATAAGGGTGGATTTATTCACAAATTTTTTAAATTTCTGTCTGTCGGTTTGTACGCACATCACATAAAAGCTAATGCATAGAAGTGAATGCAGTTTTCACCAACCTATTGCTAGAGGTATAACTCAAAATATAAAAAAATAGAGAGTAGCCACCTCTTTGGAAATTTCAGCTTAAGTAATTTGATAAGAGAAAGTAAATATTGCAATAAAGTTGTCAAAAGGAAGAGGTTTAAGAATACTTTTAGCCGAAAATATTAACTCCGATGACGACATTAATATTTCAATAATAATTCACTGGAGCCTTCATTTTTCACTTAAATTGATTAAAGGAAAGCTAATAAAATTTGCAAGAAACCAGTTGAGCCCGATTTTTGTTTTTTTTTTAATTAAATTTTTTAGTGCAAAGTGCAGAAAAAATAGCAATTTTGAGGAAAATCGATTCTCCTGTTCCAGTTAATAAATGTTACATAATAAAAACTATTTGAAAACAAATGTGCAATTTTTTGTTTACTGCCTTAAACTAACCGTGCATTCAAAATTTAAAAATCTATGCAGCCACACCACTGTGGGGTGACAATCCCCTTTTTCAAAACTTCGCAACAGTCCTATATGGACCTCGGAAGACAATTTAATTATTGAAATATCTAATTTCTTGAATTTAAAAAAATATCGCTCTATAAGAAATAGGCGTGAGAACAGCGATTGTATTTTTATGAGAAACTGTTTTTCATGGCAGAACACACTCGGCGGTTTGCCATTGCCTGCCGAAGGGCGACCGCTATTAGATACAACTTTTTTATGTTTTATTTGTTTGATGTTAGTCGAAGGCTTGGCTCGAACCCAGGCCCTGTGGAATGCTAGCGCGCACTGCTAACCACTAGCTCATAGCGGCCGCCAATAGGAATACTATAAAAAATTACTTAATAGCAGAGAACATAATTCGGCGCCACCCTGTAGCATCTGTCCACGGATCGAAAACCATACGAAATAAAATTACGTGATACGTCAGTCGTTCAAGCTGAATGGGATAAAGAGTACGTTCACGTATGTCATAATCCGAAAAGTGTGCTTCTACGTGACGAGTAATACGATATCGTATGTGGCGATTAGAGCCCAGGTTAGGCAGACTTGCGAGTCAATTCAGCAATATCATTTATACATTCACATTGGCATCATTTGAATTCGCATGTCAAAAATTATGCGAGTCATTCACATATGCGAATAATAATTGATTGGCGCTTACACATATTTTAGTGTTTGGCCGAGCTTTTCCTCTGATTTGTGGCGTGTGCCTTAATATTGATACACAAAGAGAAGGGGCCTACAGTTTTACGCCGACACCTAACGGCGGTTGTATTTTTATGTGAAGCCGTTTCTCATGGCTTATATTAGCTTGGGATGTAACTATGTAATATTGATGCGCCTAAAAGATGCAGTACAAATGCAAATTATAAAAGCGAGTGTTTAGTATTTTAAACTATATATTTTTTTGCGATGTTGCCTTCAACCGGGCTTGAACTCAGGCCCTGCAGAGTGGTTGCGCGAACTGCCACCCACCCACTGCGTCCCGCCCACCATATTTTTACAGATCTTCCCGATACCGTACATCCCGGCCAATTTTAAATCAGTACCGTAGGTCCCGCTATCCCGCTCCCATCTCTAATCCCTAGTACGTATGTACATATGTAAATATGTATGTATGTAATATTACGAAATTAAATTGAAAGATATTCAGATAGCTTTTATTTATTTTTGATAAAATTTAAACCTTAATTAACTTTTTTTTTAATTTTTATACATAAATACATACACTGCCGGCAAAAAGTATTGGCACAACTCATTTTTTACGATATATCCAACAATTTTTATTGCAATATTTTTCCGAAAATTTTGTATAAAAATATGGTTAATTCCACAACAAAAAACATAAAAATGTAATTTCTAAACTTTGTGCAAAACTCGCGAAAATTCAGCAAATTTTTATGCAAATTTTCAACTTTTCAATCAGATTTTTTTTAATTTTTTGAGTATGCAGATTTGTAGCCCATTAAGTTCTAGTATAAAAATTAAAATTCGGAGTGAGTCAAAAATCACATTGATATTTAAGTATTTTTGTTTTGTTGAAGGTGTTTTGCATTTTTTTCATATAAACTAGTTTCGAAAAATTTTTCGCTATGGAAGAGACTGCGGGAAAAAAATTGCCAAAAATCAACGCTAATTCGTAGCTACTTAGATTTTCTACTTTAATAATAATAATAATAGATTGGCGCTTACACATATGTTAGTGTTTGGCCGAGCTTCTCCTCCGATTTGTGGTGTGCGCCTTGATGTTGTCACACAAAGCGGAGGGACCTACAGTTTTACGCCGACTCCGAACGGCGATTGTATTTTTATGAGAAGCTGTTTTTCATGGCAGAAATACACTCGGAGGTTTGCTATTGCCTGCCGAGGGACGACCGCTGTTAAGAAAAAACCTTTTTCCATATTTTTTTGCGATGTTGCTTTGACCAGGGCTTGAACCCGGGTGCTGCGGAGTGGAAGCGCGCACTGCTTACCACTACACCACAGCGGCCGACACAGCGGATTTTCTACTTTATTACAATAAAATTCATTGGTCTACAAATCTATATACTTAAAAAAATTCAAAAAAATCTGTTAAAAAGTTGAAAATTTGCATGAAATTTTACTGGATTTTCGCGAGTGCTGCCCAAAGTTTAGAAATTATATATTTATGTTTTTTGTTGTGGAATGAACCATATTTTTATAAATAATTGTCGGAAAAATATAACAATAAAAATTGTTGCATATATATATTGTAAAACAGCATATGTGCCAATACTTTTTGCCGGCCGTGTATGTATTTATGTATAAAAATTTAAAAAAAAAAGTAATAGTAGTAGATTAACGACTTTTAGTCGATTATAGATTATCTGTGGTATTTTCAAAGTCGTTTTGTCGTTCAATAAGTGAGTGAGAATAGTTTATAGTCGCACATCCTTCTATAAACAAACGCTTGTGCGATTAAAAACTATTCACAAACGTTTATTGAACGAGAAACCGACATTCGCAATACCATGGAAAAGCGATAGTCGAATAAGAGTCGACACTAGCAATAGGTATCAAAAATAAAATCTATCAATTTTGTGCAAAACTCAGGAAAATTAAATAAACTTGCATACTTCTTTAAAACTTTCTATTCAGATTTTCTAAAAAAAATTCTAATGGCCTTATTCATAAAAAATAAGGTAGCTTTACAAAAGAAACTTGTATGAAAACGTCAATTTATAAAGCTCTTTAAACCTACTTTATTTTTTATGAATAAGGGCATAAGTATACAGTCTCATAACCAGGTGCAAGTTTGAAGTTGCTAGAAAATCGCGTTGATTTTTGGATTATTTTTTTTTTTGCGGACGGTGTCATTATTTTCTTCTATACAAAAAAAAAACATTGCTGAGCATACCTTGTGTTGCCAAAATACTTAGAATTTTTCCAGAAAATCTGAAAAGAAAGTTGCAAATTAGTAGATATGACAATTTATTGAATTTCCCTGAGTTTTGCACAAAGTTAAGACGTTTTATATTTATGATTTTTGATTTTATAAATAATTATCAGAACGAAATTATTTAGAATTAAAAACTTTGCATAAATTGCAAACAATTCTGTGTCAATACTTTTGTTCGAAAATTTGCTCTGTTTGGTTGGGTTCTCTAAACACAAAATGGTTAATTATGACGATTAACAAAGCCATCAAGATGAAAATGAACTTCTCCATGTAGGATGATGTTACTCGAGACATGCGCATTCACTTGTTGTACCGTGACAATCATTTGCCCGATGTGCTATTCCAAACACAACCATGTACTATGTGCCTTATGTTTAAATAAAACAAAAAATTGAATTGTGAAAAAACTGTGTCTATTTAAATCATGCGTGAATTATGTGACACTCCATAAATAAATAGATAATCGATACTTATGTATGTACTCTCAATTTTAAAAGTAAAATATTCTAAGGATTTTAATCAAGCTAAATACTACTCTTTTATCTTTTATGAATTAAGCTTTTATAAATTAAGTAAATTAATAAAAAATAATGACGCCTAATTCAAGTGTAAGCTGATTAATAAATAATAATGACGCTTAATTCAAGTGTAAGCTGATTATAAATAATATGTAAAATTAATTTTTTCTTAATTGACATTTGTTAAATTATTTAATGCAGCACTTTTTTCATCTTCTCTACAGTACGATTGGTTCCTCTTCAATCGATTTTTTGTTTTTGCGTCGGCGACTTGATTTAATTTTGCTTAGCACATTGTAGGCCTGTTGAATTTCAATAAACCGTTGATTTGCAGCTTCTTTGAATTTCTCATCTTTAACTTTATCCGGATGGAACTCTTTGGAGAGTCGTCTATATGCTGATGTAATTTCAGCTTGCGATGCGGTCGCACTAACACCCAACACCTTGTAGGAATTTCGTTCTCCATCCACATCCATACTTTCGAAAATTTCTTTCCAAGTTTCATACCATCCATGGTGTTGCGCATATTGATAAGTATCTTTAAGAGCCTTAGTAAAATCTGTCCACCAATCGGATGTAAGGAAATTTCGCAGAGCTTCGTGTATAGGCACTTCCCCTCCATCGTCATCGGAAATAGTGCCGTTGAAGTAAAGGAAACAACCCCAAAATGAGAAGTACACCAGCAGAGCAGCAGTCAATTTTAGCGAGCGCACTGCAATGCCATGACGTTTTGGTGGTGTGCGCAACCATTGTTTTGAATAGGTGTCAAAAACTAAGGCAGAAATCAGCGCAGTTAGTAATAAAGAATACGTCTCGTCGTAGATGAAATAGCGAGCAGGATATATAACAACGGCACCAATTAAGCAATGCCACCATACGCCACGTTCACGCCCAATATTTCCCACAGTCCAAACGCCCAGCGACACAAACACTGGTATAAGCCAATGTAGGAAACTCCAATCTATGCCACCAAAGATGGTTTCCGGTATTGCCATAAGCAGCAACTGCCCGAAGAGGTAACCGATCATGACCTCGCCAACAAAACGCTTTGCGGAGTACGGTGGCCGACGATTTGTTTGCAAACGTGCTATAAATGATTTAATAAAGGTGGGATCTTCATTGGCATCCCGTACATATTCGGGTATCAGAAATATTTCGGCCAACCAGCCGACACCAAAATAACCACCCAATGTACACCACCAAATGAAGGCGTGTCGATCGCGGTGCAAATAAAGGTGATGTAGTCCAAATATACCACCAAATAACCATAAAAAATACGCAGTTATAACAGATTTTTGCGGTGGCAGGGAATTGGCTTCGGTATGTAAAACTTTACCATTAGCAGCAGGTTTACTGTTGGCCAATGGTTTTCCATTGGATATTACATTATCGGAGTGGGACTGCTTTACGTTCTCTTTTATCATGGTGTCTTTAAAATTCAAACAAAGAAAAGTCGCATAACAAATGCATCATGATTAAATAAGCAAAAGGAGATTGAAAATTAAATTTAATACTGTGTATATCTATTTTAAAAAATACTTACAGTTTTATAAGTAAATCAGCTTGAATTACGTGTACTTTCTTATTGAATCGGCGTAAAAGTAATTTATCTTTGCCTACTTTCTCTTTTCACAAATTCAATGCACGCTTCACTTCAGTTCTATGAGAGCTCCTCTATTGTGGCTCAGACTTTTTTGTTGCCGCAGATAATAAATAGACTATATTTATTATCTGTGTTGATATAAAAGTTATTTTGATTAAGTTAATTATATTTCACTGCAATATTTATTTTGAAAAGCATACAATGTTTTTATATTTTAAGCGTCTATCTTCGTTGGTTGTGATTAGCTTTCCTCACTGCTGCTTAATAAAATTTGTGTCGTTTGACAGCATTTCTTTCGAGTCATGAGTGCGGCTTAAATGGGTCAAGTATGGTTTGCAAGTTTTTGATAATTGCTAGTCAATTGTTTGTGGGCACTGCCTCACTTTAGCACAAATCTACATTTATAAACTTTTTTGCACTCAACACAAATATCTGCTTATTGGAATATTTTACAAGTTTCAAAAAAGAATTTTACACCTGAAAGCGCCGCAATTCCTTTCAAACGTTCTGATCAGTGTTGCCACAAGTTTTTTTCCCAAAATCACCAGAAAAGGTTACCAGATTAAACAAAACTTACCAAACTTATTTTATGTTCAGAACTTTACATTATAAACATTTTTTAAATTATTAGAAAATTGAAAGAGTGCATAAAGAGACATATGTACATTTGTATAAGTCTGTACAATAAATTAAATTTTTATACGCAGTTAATTTGATTCTATTGTTCTAGCTCTCTTTTAGTTTTACTAAATGTTATTTTATCTAAATTTTTAATGAACTTGACATTGAAAAAATATGAATCTCAAAAAAAATGGTAGGTTTCGGTTGGTTTCTGTAGTAAAAAAATTTGTCCGTGGCAGCCCTGATTCTGGTTCAAGTTACTATTTTGTGCTCTCTTTGTTTATCGGCTCTCTCTAACAAACCAGGGCCTCTTTTGAAGGTAGTAAAGCCACGAGTTCTTATTTGTTAGTAACTATTGGGGTGTTCACAGTTCGTTCCAAATTATGTCTGAAAATGTAGACGTCTACATTTTGAGACATCTTTAGCATCAAACTGTGAGCACCCCTTTCTAGCAGTCGTCGCAAAATCGTCTCAAAACTGTGCTGGTGTTGCCAGACATTTCCTCTTTGCGTGCATTTTTTATATATCGCCTTTCGATTTTGTTTCTGAAAAATTGTAATTATTTAACTTAATTACCAATTCCTAATATATGTTATTTCTTTTCCTTGATTTGTTTCTTTTCATCAGAAATTGCATTCAAATTAAATGCAAATACAAGAAACGTGCCCAATAAATAAAAAAAAATGTAATTAGTATTGCCATAATGCAACCCTGCTGCGAGGTTGCAAAATGTAGACGCGTAAAAAACATACCTTTGAGTGTGACAAAATGTAGACGGCGTCGTTTTCCAATTTTGTATGGAAAACAACAACACCACAGATTTTACGGTTAGAAAACGTCTTAAAATGTAGACGTCTACATTTTCAGACACTATTTGGAACGAACTGTGAACACCCCATATATCTTTGCAAGAAAATAAATTTTGTTTTCACTTATTATTTATGAGGCATATATAGTCATAGTCAAAATAAAAACGACTCCAAAGTTAGTAGCAGCTTTTTGGCATTCTTTTCCATGGAACATCTGTCAAAAAAACTGCACTTAAGTTAGGTGTTGACTATATTTTTATTTACAACGCTCGCAATGCAACCATGAGATTCTCTTTGACTGAACATGCCTAATAGATAATAAAGATGCCAGATCGAAATAAAAAACATCTATTTTTGAATCGGTGCAAATCGAAATAAAAATAATCGATGCAGGAAGGAATCGTCAAGAAATAAATCGATCTCCTAGGGTCGATTCATATATTTTGTGAAATAACGTATTTTGCATTAATTGTTATAAAGAAACAAAACATAGCAATTTGACCAAACTTTTATTGTACAGAAGGAAAGTTTAAAACATACATACATACGTTGTTCATAACGGTTTCAATATCTGGAGTTATTTAAAAAAAAAGTATGAGATAAAGCTTTTCTTTACTAAGGCAATGATATGATGATTCATTCCGCCAGGAAACGAAATAATAAAAAATGTATGCCATTTAAAAAATGCCATATGGAACCAACACTATGACACGGGTAATGTTTAATGCCCAAGATAGGGGTTAAAATTATTTCATTTAATGCCTAGTGAACACCCAATTTTAGCCCTGTTTAATATAACTGTACATTTTTTTGGGAAGTTTTTTTTCTAATACAGATGAGACAAAAATTTTGTATGAAAATTTGCGTAATGTTTGGAATTACAATTTTTGGAGTTTTTGTTGTAGTATTAGCCATAATTTTATTTATTTTTATTTTTAATAGACTTCCCTGAGGAACCCTATAGTCGGCGGAGAAAGGTCATTGAATTCGTTGGTCTTTGCTCTCTCATGTTTTTTTTTGTTCTAGCCCTAAATTCTACTTTATTTATATTTTTATAGATTTTCTGGGCAAACCGTATTTCATATGCATCGACTGAGCAAAAATCGAATGTCGATTCTCGATTTTTTTTATCGATTCACGGATCGAATCAGAACTAAAAAATCTACAAAAATTTGAATCGGAAGGTCTCGAAAATCGATGCTCGATTTAATCGATTTAAAAACGTCAGCTCTAGTAAGTAATAAGCTGCATTTATTAGGTGAATTTTGGTTTTTTATTTTCTTTTATTAACAATAAATTATCTGTGCACATGAAATGGTAATTCAATGTCGCGCGTGCCTCAATACTAAAGACGCAGAATTTATACGCATGGAGTCCCATATATCAGATGGCTTCGATTTCTTTTCTTGCTTCAGTTTATGTACTCAGCTAGATGCCGGACTCTATGACGGATTGCCTGGTGTGCTTTGCACTAACTGCTCGCAAGATCTTCAAGTAGCTTTCAACTTTGTGCAAAATGCACGACAGGCTGACAGAATGCTGCGAGAAAGTTTGTCACAGAAATTAATGGCTGATGAATTGATTGAAACATTAGAGTCCGCATCTGGTGATGTATCAATGGAACCTTTGGAGGTAGTTGGAGACAGTGAAAGTGAGGATTGTGTGGTCGAGGAACTCTTGGATGAAGAACCTACATTAGATGAAGTTAACGAAGGGGGTGAAGAAGAAAATACCGCTGTAGAAATTATGGAGGTAAATTGAGGTTGCAAAAATCATGCTTTCAATATATATATACATAAATATTTATGTATAATGTTAAAATTTCACAGATCGAAAAGGCAGAAGTAGAGATTTATGAAAACTCTTTAGAGGAAATAGAGCTCATTGAGAGTAAATACGAAGATGCTTCAGCAGTAGAAGATGTGCAAGAAAGGCTTGAACCACAAACAGACCCAGGGGAATGTTATCCTGAAGACGAAAATGATGATCAGTACCTAAGAGAATATCAAGAAAATGAACAGGAACAGATAAATGTGGATTCGGTTACCAACGGTGCGAAATGGAAATGTATAGAATGTAAGCGAGTTTTATGCGGGGATGTGTCTTATGAAGGACACATGAATATGCATCGCTCATTACGTCCCTACAAATGTGCAATATGTCTTTGTGCGTTTCGTTGTAAAAATGCGTTAGAAAAACATGTGGAACTGCGCCACCGCACAGAAACGCCCATAGAAGAAATAGTGGAAGAATCGCCACGTAAGTTTGGTTAATTATTACAACGTTATCCCCATTTACATTGACATAAATGTTTGAAAGCCATACATATTTATCTTATTTCTCAGCAAACAGCAATTGTGATAAATGTTCAAAAACATTTACAACGCCTGAGGAACTACAAGATCACCACGAATTAGTACATCCTGAAAGTTACCCTGTTCAGTGTCGACACTGCCCACTTATAGCTCCATTAACACGCTCTAAGTTGGTTGAGCATTATCGTATTGAACACCCAGCGGAATATCACATACATTTTCCTACGGTAGGAAGACCGCTGAATGACCCGATGAAGACGACTCCATGGCAATGTGAAGTGTGCAAGCGTTATATGCGATCAGAAGCAGCTTTGTGTGACCATCGACACATTCATCAAAATGAGCGGCCGCATGAATGTCAGTTTTGTTCGAAGCGTTTTGCTTCAACCAGTAATTTACGACAACATATGCGCGGTGTGCATGTTGAAGAATATGAGAAGCTTATAAATGAAACCGGTGATACCTGTATGCAATGTGAAATATGTAAGAAGCAGTTACTTCGGCGAAATTTCGAAAAGCATATGGCACTACATATTAGAAAAGAACGTGAGGCAAATGAGGCGCAAAATAAATTCCTTTGCGCGTACTGCTGTAAGTAAAAAAACCTAATATGTATGCATATGAAATTTTCTATGGCTACATACAGTGAACCAAATATTAACTGGGACGCGATATTTTAGCAAGTTTTTGGTGAATTTCTTTAGCTTATTTTAAGTTTATTATTTTTTTTTTATGAAATTATAGCTGATTACTTGACAAACACGATATAAATCCATATTTATACAAAAATTATAAAAATTCTGCTAAATTTCTCACTTTCTAATGAGCATCTTTATAAAAAATTTTGGTATCAATGCAGTTTTCAGCCCATTCTATTTTACCGCTGTTTTTTTTTTTGGCGGTGTTCCGAATTTTTTCCATATAAACAAATTGTCCAATATACTTTGTATGGACAAAATGCGTAACACCGCCAACAAACAAATTTCCAAAAATCAACGGTAAGTCGTAGCTACTTCAAATTGCACTTTATCATATTAAAAATTAATGGGCTAGAAAACTGCATACCAAAATTTTTTCTAAAGATGCTCATTAAAAAGTCAGAAATTTGCAGAATGTTCATAACTTCTTCCACAAAATCTGAAATTTGGATTTATATGGTGTTTGTCAGCGATATTTTCATAAAGAAAAAAATCCAAAACTTGCTAAAATGAAAATATGAGCGTTGTCTCCCAGTTTTTATTTGGTTCACTGTATATGTACAAAGATAAATTATGTGTAAATTAATACGGTGTTCGCATGAAGCGATTTTTCAGGCAATTTTAGAGGCGATTTGTTGAATCAAAAGTTGGCTGCACCCCAACTTCATTGGAAGCGATTAGTTGAAAGGACGTTCACACCGGGCGATTTTTGCTTTCAACTAAAAGTTGCCTGTAAAATCGCCTCATGCGAACACCGTATTCGACGTATGTACATATATCTGTATACCCTAATTCAATATGATCCAAGCCGTATATTAAGAAATACTTAATAGGCTATCATTTTTAGAGTAACTTTGAAATATTCGCTTTGTTAATTGACAAGGTTTGTATTTCTAAAACGCATTGTCTTTTTACCCGACTTAAAAAAAATGGAGAAGGTTATCAACTCGTCGGAAGATATTCGTTTTTTTTATGTATGTGATCGCATAACTTTGGACCAAGAACGTTAACCGATTTGTACAATTCTTTTTTTCAAAGGAAAGGTGTTACCTCACAGATGGTCACATACAAATTTGATTTAGATCCCATCATGCGATCATGAAGAAATCAACGATAATCTTAAAATTTTATATCAGAATGGAAGTCGGTTTGTTTTGTATTACTTGTTCTATTTACATATCGTCCCTAGACACGAGTGAAGGCACGAGCTCAAAAATTTACCGCGAAAAAAAAAGACTCATAAAACAAAACTTCGGCGAAGAAGGACCTACATATTTGACGGCGAAGAAAGACGCGGAAACTTATTTTCGCGGTCAACTATGTTTGCGGGTGTAACAGTATATAAATTCTCCAAAGAGTTTTGGGGGAATGATGCTGAAGTAACAGTCCTTGGCAAGGTATAAATCTATGTATACGCGTTTTTCTTCGCCGTCAATTAGTATTAGGAGTCTTTCTTCGCCGAAGTTTTTACTACGCGTATTTTTTCGTACATTTTCCTAGGTCCTTTTTCGCCGTCAAAACACTTCCGCGTCTTTATTCATGTCTCGAGACGATATGTTCAATCTGAATGCAAAATGGCTTATAATGCTATGAAAATTAAAATAGCACTACCTCTACTACATATTTTTTAAACCCGAATACAGTTTTCCAAAGTTCAAATTATGGGTGCTTTTCAAACGTCAAAATACAAAGCATCAGTCCCTTATTTCCAAACCAAAACTAGAAGAAAAAATCTAACTTCCGCAACATATGTGAAAACTAGCATCTAACCGTGATTGCGCACATTTGGCATTACAATCTGCTAAGGTTTAGAAACAAAAGAGACTGATTACTCGGATTGAGAGCTGTATTTTGTTACATTTCCTCGCCTTTTATCTGGCACTAACTATAAGCTATAGTACAAAAACAAAATTTAAAAGTAAGGAGAAAAAGTAGCCCTGTTATTTTGTTGTTCGCACATGTAAAATGTCTTTTTGGTTGGAGGTATAATAACAGGGCCACTAAAATTTTACTTCACTTAAAACTTAACTAAAAAGTGTTCAAAATTTGTTTACCTGAAAAAATATTTGCGAAGGTGAATGATCATTTGTAAATTTAGTTAAAATACTGTTTTGAAAAATCGTTCGTAAATACATATTGACCAAAATTCGTTACTAAATACATCAAATATAGAAACCTTTATTAAGAAGGAAATTTTCTATGAAAGAATATGTATATATAAATATTCAATATTTTTCCCAGCGCGCGAGTGTAAAAACCAAAAATCTCTCACCCAACACGAGAAAATGCACCAAGGTGCATCGTCGGATGTCATTTATATTTGCGCCGATTGCGATCGCTCCTATGCCACACAACATTTGTTGCAGCAACATCGCAAGCAGGCTCACAAGGAGCGAGATAATTTCTGCCCCATCTGTGGTAATGGCTTCAAGCTTAAAAACCAATTGGTCAATCATATGAAATTGCACTTGGAAAAGAATATAAAATGCCCGCATTGTGAGAAATGTTATGCGCGTAAGTTCGATCTAGATGTACACATGCGCACTCATACTGGAGAGCTACCATTTGCCTGCCATCTTTGCGAAAAGCGTTTTGCCATTAAGGTACGACTCACCTACCATTTACAGAAGCACTATGGCATCAAGCATCGCTGCAAAGATTGTGATGCGGAATTCAATTCAAAACAAAAACTAAAAGCACACACCTATAAACACACCGGAATGCCATATCGCTGCGAGAGATGCAATGGCCATGGCTTTGCGAATCGGGATGTGTAAGTAGTGGTGAAAAAAAACGATCCTAGCAATGTTTTCTTGATTTCATTTTATTTTACTTTTATTCCAGTTTTAAGAGGCATTTACAGCGTGTGCACTGCACCAGTATGAGCGATGAGGAGCTTGTTGCAATGTTTCAGCAAAATACTGGCAAATCGACACGTATTCGACGTGTTGACCTTTACGAAGAGCATGTGGACAGAGAACCTATGAAGGAGGCTACTGAGGAGGACGGGACTTTAATCAATGCAGATGATATTGCACTAGAATCCGAAGTGATTCACAGCTGAAAATATTGTCGGATAGTTACATTATGTTGAATATGCATATATGTATATTTAAAAAAAAACTACTAAATTATCAAAAATAAAACTCTGTAGAGCCGTGAGAATGATGAATCGGAATTGTTTTATGTTACACAGATATTACTTTCTAACTTAAGATTAATTTGAATAGTTTTAGACAAGCGATACATTTAAATCAGTTCGCCTGCTAAAATTTATCAAGTTTGCATACTATAAAATCGCAACAATTATGAAAATTCCCGATTAAAAATTGCAGCTCGTGAGTTTTCGAATGCAAAATCACTCAGTGTGCATGAGCACAACGTTCATCTAGTCAAATTGGAAGAACCGAAATACGAATGCGGCATATGTAAGCGCAAATGCTATCAGCAAAAAGATCTTAGTTCTCATATGCAGCGAGTGCATCTGGCGGAACGCAAACACGTTTGCAACAAATGCGGTAATGCATTTAAGAGCGGCTGGCAATTGACCGCACACAAGATGTTGCATGACGAAGACAAGTCTTTCGAGTGTTTTCACTGTCAACGTAAATATACTCGACAAGCTGATTTAAATGTGCATATACGCACGCACACCGGAGAGCTGCCGTATGCTTGTCACTTATGTGATAAACGTTTTGCAATTAAAGTGCGGCTAACATACCACCTGCAACGGCATGAGGGCGTCAAGCATCCGTGCACCTATTGTGGTATTCTGTACGATAATCGCAATCAACTAAAGGAACATCTTTTCAAACACACCGGCATGCCCTATCGGTGCGAATTGTGTCCCGATGTTGGATTCACCCGCCGCTTACGGTAAAAGAATTATAATTAAATTTATTTATTCGTGCAATATTTGAATATTTTTATTTTGCACTTTTAGATTTGCAAACCATATGCAGCGCGCACATAATCTGAATTTGAGTGCAGATGAATTGGCCGCCGTTTTTGCCAAGTATACGGGGAAGGCGATACATTTCAACTCCACCTTCAAGGCGCAGGACAACGAAGACTCGCAGACATTAGCCGACTTCATTGTAGATGAAACTAAAGATTCATGAAGAAATTAAGTAAAAATGAAATATGCTAAAACAATTTTAAGATTAGTACATATGTACATACATATAGTGTGCGATTTTTCAGCACCAGCATTTGTGCTTGGGTGTAGAAATGATGTTCCTAAGAAACGAGGTTGACCTTAGGTAGAGCTGCGTACTGCAAAGTGGGTAGATGTCTCCACCGTGTGATATACTGGTTTTGCTGGCATCAGCTGATCGGTATCGACTACAATGTGCAGGTGTGCACTGTATGCACAGACCTCTGCTGACAATCGTGATGTGAAAAGGGTAGGGGACACGCCCCGGGCGAACCCTTCCTTTTGTTGCAGAAAATAAGCTCATTTTTCCAAAATATCAGCCAAATTGCGTAGAGCGAAAACATATTGGCTCTTTGCAACCGACTTCAAAAAAGCAGGACATATTGACCGGATAACATCGGACGACGTGAACCGTTTTCTTTTTTAGCGGAAAGGTTATACCTCAAGGGTGGTCCCATACTAACTTGGTTTAGTTTCGATTCACCTTTATTCTGATTGTCTCTTCGGCAGTCGTTCGTTAAGTTAAGTCGTGAATACAAACATCAACGGCAAACTTCAACGCGTTGTCAATACTTTTTAATTTCGAAAGGATAATAGGATTATATCATTGGTTGCCTCATAACACCAATGAAAATCCCAAAGGATCAGAATGATTAACGGTACTCACAAATTTTTATTTGAACATTGAAGTCGGTTGTATTTTTTGTTTTGAAATTACCCGTTTTAACCACTACAATAGTCAAATTTGTTTAATATACAAATTTAAACAGCATTAATACTCATTTAAAGCAACATTTTCTTCGTTGATGTTGTCTTCCTCCATTAGCAAACCTGCAGAATTCTTAACACGAGGGTATCGACCTGTATGCTCTTTGAACATATCGCTCAATTCGTCCTCTGACATAGTCATACCATGCACGCTCAGCAAGTGTTTTGTAAAGCTGCAATATGTAACATTTAAATGTATAATTGTCATCGGTTTTTTTTTTTTTTAAATGCTTACTAAATTCGTCTCGGTGTGGCATAATCGCAAACAGGGCATCTATATGGCATGCCTTTATGCTTATACATATGCACTTTCAATTGTCCAATGTGATTGAACTCCTCACCACATTCCTCGCACTTCCTTTTGAAGCCAGCGTGTTGCTGTAGATGATATTTAAGGTATATTTTAATTTTAAAACGACGATCACACAGATGACAAGCGTATGGCGTTTCCCCCGTATGACTGCGCATATGTATATTCAGTACACTATTGGATGTAAAAGCCTTTTCACATACAGTACATGGGAAGTTGCGCTTCTTGTGTAGAAGCTTGTGCACGCAAAGTTGGGCATTATTTTTGAAGGAATCACCACAAATATCACAAACGCTTTTGCGCTCTGTCACATGAACTGTTCTCATATGATTTTTTATATAAGCTCGATAAAACTTCTTATGACAAACCGGGCATTCTTCCTTATTTTTCGATGCTTCACTCGAGTGGACTGTCATTTCATGTGTTTGTACAGCACGTGGCGAGGATAGTTGTCTGGCTGAAATATAAATGATTCAAAATAGAGGTGGACGGTTTAGTTCTTTTGAGTGAACCGTTCAGTTGTAGTTCGTTCACCTTAGTGAACTAGTTCTTCAGTTCATATAGTTCAATTGACGAATACATTTACATATCGACACCTCAGTGGAAGATCGACCTATGTCGGCAGCAAGTTCGAAAACGGCCTATCTCAACATATTTTTAGTTGCGATAGGGGGTTTTTAAACCAAATTCTGAAATAGGGCGTTCTTGAAACGTTTTCTGAGATAAGGCGTTTTCGAACAGGCAGCTGAGATAGGTCGATCGATATCTTCCACTCTTTTTACTATCATACATATTACATTCAAAAAGAAAGCTTTGGTAATTTGAATTCACATACATAAAACACGTATGTAAATACATAAATATGTTTTCGTACAAATAAAATACAAATAAACGAGTTCCTACATACAACAAAAGCTTAAGCAAATTCATGGAATGTTTATAGGCTAAAAGTATTAGGCATGATAAAAATATAGTAAGGTAGAACCGCTGAGAGGCACTTTTAAAATTCTTGACGTTTCCAAACAATTTAATTTTTAAACTTACTCACACACACAATTTCATTTTCAATCTCAAGCAACAACAATTTCGAACAATTTAAATTTTTTATTTTCACTTTTATATGATTTTAAAATGTTGGCAAACTTCAAAAAAAAATCATGGCCGACAAATTGAGAGAACGGTTATACCTTGCTGTGTTTTTATCATGGTATTAGGCACCAATATATGATGATTTAAAATTGTTTTTGTTTATTTTATGTTTAATATTTTTTTATAAAAGCCTAGCTCACTGTCTAATAAAGAACATATTAATCCAAATTCCAAACTTTGTGTGGAAAATATGCGAACTTTCACCTAACTCCAAACTTTTTAATCAGAATCTTTTGAAAAAGAAATTGGTATGCAGTTTTGTAGCTCATTAAGTTTTAGTATAATAAAGTACAAGTTCCGAGGTTGCTAAAAAATCCCGTTCATTTTTTATGATTTTTTTCGCTGACGCTGTCACGCATTTTCTTTCATAAAAAGTATGTTCGAATTTCTTTTATGGAGGAATATGCACAACACGTCTGCGAAAAAAATTATTAAAAACCAAGAAGCTTGCACTTTATTATACTAAAATTTAATGGGCTACAAAACTGCATACACATTTTTTTCTAAAGATCCTGAATAAAGAGTTTGAAATTTCGGTGAAGATTTTCAGAATTTTTATATTTTCTGCACAAAGTTTGAAATTTGGATTTATATGTTCTTTGTTAGACAAGCTTATAGAAAACATTAGCTTTTATAGAAAACATTAAACATTAAATAAACAAACAAAAAAAATTTAAATCTCAGCCTAATACTTTTGGCCAAGGCTGTAGGTATGTACGATATGTAAACACTTACATATGTATTGCTGTGCAAAAGCATTAAATTAGAGAGCTTGTTTGATTTTAAAAGCGTTCTACGCCAGTTTAATAGTTTCCCTGCACCCGAAAAAATCGTTCAGAAGGAACTGAAGCAGCAACAAAGCAAAAGCGTTTTAAAATGTATCTGTAAAGATGGGTTTTTACGTAATACGCTTGTGCCAAAATTATTTGGAGCGCGATCCAAAATGAGAAATAGTAGCACTGACAAATTTCAGTTCATTGAGATGAAGTAGTTCTTTAGTTCATTTTCAAGCACTACCCAAGCCTAATTCAAAGCAATATATTATTTAATGGGTCGATTATGGATAGCAACGCAAACCCAATTGGTCAATGCCACAAAGGTGCTACAAAGTTGAAGATAAGAGATTTAAAGTACCAGTAACCAAGATTTGAGTGTAATTAAACTGCAGAAACAGTTGAAAAAATAAATAAATAAATCAAGACTTCCGCGGCAACCACCAAATTTCAATTGCCAATATAATAACTCAGCTGCCATCTGTAGCCACTGGCCACGAAACTGAAGTTCAGTTGCTATCCTTAATCGACCTATAAATATTAAGAGCACTTGAAAAAAAAATCACCGTTTCGGTAAAATATAAAAAAAAAAAAAACAAATAATGTCCTAAACGCTAATCATGACATTGAAGCTAAATTTGTTTACGTATTAATATACCCATGGAGAAAATGAACAAATTTCATTTCAACAAGGTTTCGACATACGGCAATAAGAACAAAGGTATGTTCTTTTATTTTTGGTTATTGCATCCTGTTCGCTGCAGTCACTATCACTTTCTGAATCCTTCGCAGAACTACCACAATTTGAAGATGTAGTAGTAATATTCACTCGGTTTTCATATTTTCCCCTTTTATCAGTCGTTTCTTTGGTGGCTCCTCTTTTAAAGCGCATGCTACTTATTTTTAAATCAGAAGGGGATTCTCCTTCATTTTCCGATTCTTTGTTTTGGTCATGATGCTCGTTCTTAAGATGCGCATGAAAATTTCTTTCGAAACTGAATTCTGCTGAACAATTTGTGCATTTATATGGCTTCTCCATTTCGACAGTTCCACCCAAACTTGGTTTCAAAATATCAGCCGTGTATTTGTGAATCCTTCTAATGTGGGCCATACAGGTTGTCTTTTTTGAGAAACGTACTGAACATACAGGGCAGTCAAATGTATGATTTTTTATATGTTCAACCAATTCAGGCATGGAAGCGAAGTCTTGATAGCAATAATTACATTCGTATAATTGGAGAGAGCGCATCACTCGCTTACGGGGAAAATATTTGAGGTATGGATTGTTGTGCTTCAGTTTGAAATGCTGGACTATTTGGCATCTTAATAAATGTTTGGGTTTCTTGCACCAAGGACACTGTATCGACGGTTCAGTGCCATGAACCAGCTTTTTGTGCCTCTGCAAATCTCTTGGCAGATCGTATACTTTTTGGCACTCCATGCATATTACTTCACCTATAAAAGAATAAATAATTAGTATGTTTTAAAAGAAGGTAAGTATTGTTAAACATAGCATAATTACTCTTATGAGCTTCAAAAATATGATTTTTCCACTCCTTTCTTGTTTTAAGAGAACATTCGCAAAATTCACATTGATATGGCCCCTTGTATCTCCTTCGAGCCTTTGCTTTTGTTTCTTTGATAAGCTGAGATCTATTGGCAATGTCGCTTACAATCTGGATATTGTTTGATTCTTCACTCGACGAAACAGCCAAGTTTTCGAATTTGATATCATCCATTGGTAAATCCAATTCAGGCTCAAATATAAATGTAGGTTTTAATTCGGTTACATTCTCTTGTATATCTTGGAATTCCACCACAGCTAAGGGATCCGCCGAACCCTCCACAGCAATCTGAATGAAATAGACAGAGAAGTCACATATATGATTATACGTAGATACATTAGGGTGGTCCAAAAATTCATGTGAAGGGGAAAGTAATTTTAGTGCTCTCATCCCCTAGGATTGTTCTATACCGAAAAAAATTACACCCGTTTTTTTTTTATATTGCAATCAAAAAATATTTTGTTGTGGCTCAAAGTGCCCAAAGTTTTTTATGTACATATTTTATATGGAACTCCCCATTGCTCCCTATGCTCATGTGTGTAAGTATGTAATTTTGTGTACTCCCTTTGCCATTGTATGTCCTAGGAGGGGGAGTAATCCCTTTTACCTCCTAAACAAGCATTTTGGGATACACTCAGAAATATGATCCCACAAACCTCATAAGGGAGCAAGACGGGAGTACTCCCATAAAAACCTCCCCTATATCTCCCAAAACGACAACAAGGGAGTGCACATAGAAAAACATCCCATATTCCTCCCGAACGAGCAATAAGGGAGTGCTCCCATAAGAGGCATCCCGAAAGCCTCCTGTACGAGCAATAAAAGAGCTTTTCCTTAACGAAAAGATATTGCTATTTATACATGTATTTAAGTTTTTAATCACATGTATGCATACAATATTATTTAAAAGATCTTAACAGATGCCAATAGGTACGGCAAATGCAGTAAAAGTCAATCAGAATAATAATAAAACGTTAAGATAACTACATGATTTCCTATGTGTCAGGTATGCTTGGGTGTTCTGGAGCTCACGCAAATAGGGAGAGTGTATAAACCTTTATTGTTTTAACCACGATCAATGTGAAGGTTACTTTGCCCATCTGAAATCTATCTATGTCACTCAGTAAAAGCTCTGGACCAGCAGTATATGAACGTTAAAACCAGGGGGTCATACATAAGTGCTGATACTAATTTGCCAATCTGAAAAGTATTTAGCGGTATATAATACAATATTTAAGAAATTTAAAAAAAAGTTGCAATACATACCGACAGAACTTCAGTTAATGTGTGCTATCGACATTAAATTATTGCATCCTCCTTATATTGTTTCTATGTATGTATGTATGTATATGAAATATTTTCTATAGTTTTCCTCTTGATAAATTTTTTCCAACACAATTTCTTTTGAACTAGGTGCCTATAGCTTCCCTATCAATCAAAATGAATACTCCTGGATAACTCTTTTAGGAGACATCGCTTTTTGCGCCTAAGCGAGTAATAACGGAGTACAAAACCGAAAAAATCTCAGTTATTGCTCCGAAATCATTTCTCAGGGAGTATTCTTTTATTACTCACTTGGCATATCTCCCGTTTGGCTCCTAAACGAGTAATAAAGGAGTACAAAATCGACAAATCAAAATCATGCCTCTGGGACTATTCTTTTGTTGCTCACTTAGAAGATCTCGGATTTGACTCCTAAGCGAGTTATAAAGGTCAAAACCGAAAAGTCTCCTATTGCTCCGAAATCAGGCCAAAGGGAGTACTCTTTGTTACAAATGGATAAACAGAGTGTTCGAGACTTGATTATTGACTTTGCGTTTTTTTTCCATTCTTTAAAGATATTGAACAGATCGTGAAATCGTGTGATAGCTGTGCTAAGGCAGCGAAAACACCAATCAAGTGCACTCTGCACCCTTGGCCAATGCCAATAGCACCATGGATTCGAGTTCATCTCGATTACGCTGGTCCAATAGACAATTATTACTTTCTGATTATCGTCGATGCTGTTAGCAAGTGGCCGGAGATTATCAAAACTAAAGTAACCACCAGTGAGAAAACTGTTGATATGTTTGATGATGTAATTGCGCACCAAGGTTTATGTGAAATTTGTGTCACCGATAACGGACCACAGTTTGTTTCATTTACATTTGAAGATTACTGTAAATTTAAAGGCATCAAACATTTGACGACCTCATTTTACAGTCCACAGTCAAACGGTCAGGCAGAACGATTTGTAGAATTATTTAAGAAAGGAATTGGAAAGGCAGCAGGGAATATTGACCAGAAGTTACGCGAATTCTTGTTTTCATATCGATATACACCTTCTTACCATCTTGGAATGAAATCGCCGTTTGAATTGATGACAGGCCGTCCGATGCGAACAAAATTAGATCTTCTGAAGCCAAAAAACCTTTCAAATTCGATTTCAAGCACGAAAATGGAAGATCACCACCATGGTGCGAAATGGAGAGAGTTCAATGTTGATGATGAGGTTTACTATCAGCTTCATTCAACTAGCAAAGTGTGGGAATGGGTTCCAGGTATAATTAAAAGTCGAAATGGGGCTGTCAATTATACTGTGGATGTTATAACACCTTCGGGTAATCGCATTGTCAAAGCTCACGCTAACCAACTTAAGCGCCGTTACTCTAACAATGAAATGCTAGAGTTGTTCGAATTGCCAGATTTCGAAGAAAATCTATCACTAAAAGCTGCAGCTAGACAGAGGGATGAAGTTGAACCTAATATTATTCCAGAACCAGGAAATCAAGGAATTATTGAATCCGCTGGAGAAACAAATTTTGAGGAAAATCAGGAAGGGATGGACGACTTTCTAAAAGAAGACATTCAGGGCTCTAAAAACCATTCAGGATCAACACCGTTATCCAGTACGAGGAAATAGAGGACAGACTAAAAAATTTGACGACTACGTCAGATTTTAAAGGGGGAGGAATGTTACAAATGGATAAACAGAGTGTTCGAGACTTGATTATTGACTTTGCGTTTTTTTTCCATTCTTTAAAAAGCTTTGCACTTTTTGTCAAATTATTTTACTGATTGAAAAATTAGGAGTTTTATTTCTGTTTGCAATTGAATAACATATCTTTGTAAATTTTCATTATTCATTAAATAATTACGATTTACTACACTCTTCTATTCCTCACATTGGGAGATCTCCCTTCAAGTTCTAGTGGGATTTTTCGCGGAAATATTTTAGAATTTTTGAAAATCAATAGTGTTTAATATTAGCGATTTTTATGGGTCCCTTATTACATTTTATAGTTCCAATAAAAAAAAACAGGTATGCTTTTTTCGATATAGAATAATCTAAGGGGGTGAGAGCATTAAAATTCCAATATTACCTTTTTAGAAAGGTCGTATCTCACATCGTCGGTGAAATGCAGAAAACACTTTGGTGGACTGAAATGATGAAATGCATCATAATCAATCAAAAAATGAATTTTGAATTTTTAGTTAGTTACAGCTTTTTGTATTACAGCGACGATGTGAGATACATACATACATATGTACATACATACATATATCAACGTAATAAAATGTAGTTATCTAAATACGTACATACCTCTAGCTGCTCATTATAAATTTGTTCTAATTTTAGTTCATGTACAGTGCATAGTCTTTTTAGTTCATCATTTGATTTGTGAGCTTTTTGCCTAAAGTTAAAGAATATTTGGACATCTTGGACACACCGTGAGCACAGAGATCTTGGCAGATTGTCGCCGTCTGTGGCGTGAAGCTGGGTGCATGCGTTAAAGTAGTCGTAAAGCGTCTTACCATCCCCCTGCGTAGATAGGCTCATTTCCGTGAATTCACCATCGGTGTCCATGCACGCACGGCATTGCATTTTGTCAAGTTTTTCTCACTTATTTATAACCTATTTTTAATCTTATTGCCCCAAAAATGGCAAGGATAGGGATGCAATAAATACACCTTGGATGAAACGATACGAGTTCGATAGCAAGTAATTTTGGTATCGATACTTTTGAACCAAGTACTGAGTAGGTATCGACATGGCGCACTTAAAAGCTTTATTTTCTGACATTCGGCTGCCTTATATTTAGTAAAATTTTTTAGGCAAATGTTCAAATGAGGCAGTGTCAAAATCTTTCTTCTTACTCTAATATTTCACCTGGTATAATTCCAGCATCGGTATCGGAAAAAATACTCGCAACCCTGCAAGAAATGGCAGACCATATCGAAAAGATACTATCGATTGTACACTCCCATACATAAGGTGCATTCTTTTGCAACCAAGCTACAAAAGAACACTGTTGTTGTTTAGGGCACTGTTAATTGCGTATACAATATTATTAAAATTATAAAGTTTTGCACGATATGTACATCTGCAATTTACATTTCGTGTTGGCTATAACTACAGAAACCACAACCTATGTGCAACCTTGTGCCAAACTCGACATAACCACCTCAGAGCAAACTAAGCAGCCGCCATTTAGTTTGCCAAACAAAAGTTTGTCAGCGTAACACCGACCTTAAATGACGAAACACATGCAAAGCAACAACACAGGCTCGGCTACCGCTGACCGCTCGTTTTCGTCAGTCAACCAGTGTTGCCATGCAAATTCCCCATAATTCCCAATAATTGCGTGCATTTGATCAGCTGCTTATGCGTATTTTAAAGAGGAAAAAGGATGAGTCAAAGCAAATAAAGGCTGTTTATGCAAATAATCGAGCCCGTTTGTCAAATGTATTTAGGGAGTGCTTTTCAGTGCCAGTTTAAAATTAGATTACGTAAATTGCGTCTATATTGAATAGCTGGGCAGACATTCGATTGGCTAATCTTAGTTTAAACCAATCAGCTCGCGCATTTACACTTAAGCCATGCACTGGAAAACGCTCTAAATGTATATCAAATTAAAGCTAAGAACTTGCACTTTCTAAATAATATAAATGTTTTTCTCCTTGATTATGCACTTTTTCCAAAAAAGGTTATTTTCTGAGAAAATTATAAATATATAAAAATTTTGATTTTTAATATTTTTGGCTTAAATATATAAACAAGAATACATGTTTTATATATCGACTTCAAGATAAATTAATTGTCTTTATTTAGACATCATTACCTTTATAATCGGCTACGTAGTTTATTAATATTCTAAAATATCACAAAATTTTTTTAACCTCTTATATCTTTAATATTCAACTGCGCCAAATAATCTTTATATAGTTGAAATCAGCGTAGAGAACTATCGATCTGCATTTTGTAGTTTTTCCATAGCTGAATGGTTGGTTATCTTGATGTATGCCCAAATAATCGAGTCTTGTTTGTCAACCGTATTTGTGGCTAGGGATGTAACCATGAAAACAACCCATTATTGACAAAACCAAGTTAAGTTTATTAAAATAAATAATCTTCCGTTATTCTACTTAGGTCATAACTTTTAATATTAGTTTAATAATTCCTCTTGCTCCATATTCTGCGCCCCGGATTGCAATTCCTCCAGAGTTTTAACGTGGGGATTCCGACCAGTATTTGCCTTGAACATCGCACAATATTCATCCGGAGTCATTGTCATATCGTGCATTCGCAATAAATGATTCCTAAATCTGAAATATTTCAGTTACAATAAATTAAATAATATTACGAAACATAGGAATTTTCAACTTCTTACACATCACGTTGTGCGCAAGCATAACTACACACTGAACACCTATAGGGCATGCCGGTGTGTTTATAAGAATGTATTTTCAATTGCTTGACGTGATTAAACTCTTTTCCGCACTCTTTGCATTTTCGTTTAATTCCAGCGTGCCGCTGCAAGTGATAGTTGAGTCGAACTTTGATTTTAAAACGTCGATCACATATATGACATGCGTACGGTTCTTCTCCAGTGTGACTACGCATGTGTACTTTAAGTTCATTTGAGCGTATGAACTTTTTTGTACATATAGTGCATGGAAATTTGCGCTCTAAATGCAATCGTTTATGGTAGTGAAGCAACACGTTACTTCTAAACGAATCGCCACAAAAAGCACAGATAAACTTTCGCTCTGAAGCATGAACATTGTCAATATGATGTTTAAGATAATTTGGATCGACTTCTTTCTGACATATTGGACACTCCTTTGGTTCGGGCTTTTCTCGCAGATGAATCTTCTTTTCATGCAACTTAACCGAAGTTCCAGAATTAAATTCTCGGGCTGTAAACGTCAAACAAATCAAAAGCAAAGAATTATTCAGTGATTTTTTCTTAAATAAGTAGTACATATGTACATATGCATAAAAATGTACTTGCATACGCGATGGCGATTTATTTCTGTGGTCATAAGCAATAACCACCTAGTCAACTTAAGAAAGAATTGAGTTATATATGCTATCGTATTCTCCAACTACTATTCCATGTGCATGTGAAGTTCCCATCTCGCCAGCTAGGCTACTTAAAAAGTTATAGACGAACATATTTTGGTTTCCCCATAAGGTTAACATTACAATCCAAATGTTTAAAATGTTTTTTCTCGAATTCAGATTTTTCGACTTAGGCGGTTATCGCGTATGACCACAGATTCATAAGCTTCAATTTCATAATGTATTTTAAACTGATTAAATCTGATTTATCGAATTATTTGATTTGATTATTAAGGTGGCTTAAATTCGATCTCTACTTACGGCAAAATGAACAAAGGTATTTTCTTTTTCTGTTCAGAGCATAAATGTGTCGTTTTTCATGATATTTTATTCGATTACCGGGTATTTCCTTATTGCAAAATTTACATCTAATTAGTTCACTGTTTTCAGTATTCTCGTTTTCCACTTTTTCAGTACCGATATTACTGCTTGCATTTATATGGCCTTCAGCTGTTGTTGCGCTGTCGGGGTGCTTCCGCCTCTTGTGACAATAGACGGCGCTATGGCTTTTGAAGCACATATTACAGATTGGACAGTTATACGGTTTATCCTCTTCATCGTCTTCGGCATGCTTTTTAATACTTTGAATATGTTTACGTTTCATATGATCTTTAAAAGATCTTTTCTGATTGAACTGTCTTGAACATAAGGAACATTTAAATGGCTTATTTTCCTCCTCCTCAGGCTTTTTAATGATCTGATTATGTTTACGTTTCATATGATCACGAAAAGATCTTTGCTGTTTGAACTGCGTGGAACATATGGAACATTGAAAGGGCTTATTTTTGTCTTTCTCCTCAGAAGTTATAGCTTTTAAACTATTTATAGAATGATTGTGTTTACGTTTAACATGTGCCCTGAAAGTGCCATATTTTTTAAATCTCTTCGAGCATAATGGGCAATCAAATGTGTGCTCTTGAATGTGATCGGCTAGCTCGAGAACGGATGAGAAGTATTTCTCACAATGCTCACAACGAAACGAGGTATTCTCACCAGAACCACGATCACCTATTTCATTTCCCGGAAAATATTTGGAATAGGAATTGCTGTGCTTGGACCGCAAATGTTTATTAAAGACCTCTCTTGGGTGATACTCTTTGCACCAGGGGCATTGCATTGGTGATTCAGTTGCATGAACAAGAGATTCGTGCAGTTGTAGCTCTTTGGGAAAGTCAAAGAACTTTGGACATTTAATGCAGATAATATGCGCTACAAAGAGAAATTACTGTATCCACTTAACCAGATTCAGATATGATTGGAAACTTAAATGTGACAAACGTTATGATTGATTAAAAAGAAAAACTTACGCTTATGCATGTCAAAAATATGATTTTTTAGCTCCTTTTTTGTAGTGTATATGCAATCACATAAATTACAAGGATGCGTCACTCTGTCTCTCAATACTTCACTATCACCCCTTTCGTCACCTTGTGATTCTTGACATAATTCCTCAGGATTCTCAAATTTAATGTCTATCGTAGGTATATCTAGTTCAGGTATGCTCATTAACGATTCAATAGCAACAGGGCTTGGTTGTATCGTAGCTAAGGGATCATTTGTGCATTCCACAGCATCCTAATGAAAGCATTTTGACTTTATTAAATTATAATTTTTAAACAAATACAAAATGTGTATTTCATACTTGCGGTTGCTCAGTGTTGGCATAAATCATTTCAGGCTCAGTTTTTGGAAAAACTAAAATGTTCCTCAGTTCTTCATCAGAGCGACGAGCGATTTCCTTGAAATTATAGGCTGAACGCACAATTTGTGTGCAATTTAAGCATAATAGTTGTGGAAGATTGTCAGTGGATGTTGCATGGAGCTGTGTACAATCGTTAAAGTAATCGTACAATGTTTTCCCATCTGCCGATACGGCACTACTCATTTCCACACCTCCGACGCAGTCCATTTGCATACAGGCACGGCACTGCATGTTTGAACACCTTATTTTCACTTCAATACGAGGTTAAATAGCTTTTCCTTCAGTTTATAGCATAAGATCCTTCTCCAAAAAAACTGAAACAAAAACATATTCAATTCTGGACCTTGGTATGTACTCTCCTCTAGTGTTTCTTTTTTCTTGATGTGTCACCTTAAATTGTAGCTTCATAATGGTTTTCCCTTATTAGTTTCGGGTAGATTAAATTGACAATCAACTGGTTTACTATTTATTTTCGCTGGAATATTTTTCGTAAAAAATTTCTAGACATTACAGACAGGAATGAAACGATACGAGTAAATACAAGTACATACTCGATACTTTTCGTTCGATACTAAGTAATTTTGGCATCGATATTTTTGAACCAAGTACCGAGTAGGTACCGAAAAAACAAATACTCGTATCGAAACCCGATACTAAGGCAAATTTTGGGAAATGTTTAGTTATTTGCACGTCGTTTTTGGGGTAAGAGGCGGTGGGGGAGGGGCGTTTCCCCCTAAATCCCCCTCCTTCGAAAGGGGACAGCTCCCGCTTTACGAAAAGTCGCATCTCCCCCTTCGTGGCCTCCCACAGACCCCTGGGGAACCGTTTGAAAATGGACGAAAAACAGCATTTACCGAGGGAAATTGAGCAGTTTGAAGTGGAATATAACCCAACTAAGAGAATCTTTGGGGTTTTTAAATAAAAGAAGTTATCCCAAGGTGGTTATCAGGCGAAAGAAGGGGGGCTGAAAACCTTTCGCAGAGAGCACCTTTCTGCGTAGGCGGCCTTCGGCCGCACCTAGGGATTATAACCCTCAGGCAGTAGAATTCTCCTTTCTGTGTAGCCAA
>NW_023460592.1:31345-34605 GCF_013731165.1 Rhagoletis pomonella | reverse complement strand
AAAAAAAGGCAAAAGTGAAGATAAAGACGAAAATTGAGATAAGGGGCGAAAATTGAGACAATGAGAAATACATAAGAATTAGGTTAACAGAGTTGAAATTTTCCGATAGGAATCGAAATAAAATCAGCTATAAAGGTTACTGAAATTTATCGAATCATCGAAGTTTATTATCGCAACGTATCGAATTATTCCAACTGATCAATCTTTACTGAGTTGTCGAAATTTATAGACACAGAAACTTAGTTGTCCAAATTTACGATAGCTATCGAGCTATAAAAACGTGTGGGATTAACGAAATTTGTCAAGCTAAAGAAATGTATCAAGTTATCGATATTTATTGAATTATCATTATTTATAGACTTAACGAAATTTATCGAGGTGTCGTAATGCATGGAGTTCTTTCAACTTACAGAGTTATCGATAATTATTGATCTACTGAAATTGGTTGGTTCAACGATTCGAAGTTTATGGAATTTTCAAAATATATCGATTTATCGAAATTTCAAGTTTATATAAGCTTATCGACATATCACTGCTTATCGAATTTAACCGCCTTAACAAAGTGTAACTAGTTAACAAAATGTTTAAATTGTTTTCGAAATATGTGGAGATGTCAAAAGTAAAAATTTATAAAGGCATCCAAAGTTTTTACATTTTTGAGTTATCGAAATTTATCGAGCCATCGAATTTTACAGTTATCGAAATTGGTCGAGTTAACGAATTTTGTTGAGTTATCGAATTTTAGTGTTCTTGAAATTCATCGAAATTTCGATATTTATCAAATCATTGAAATTTATCGATAAACTTGAATGTATCGGGTCAATTCGAAGTCCTGCCGAAGTCATCCAAAGACCTTCTCAGATAAAAAAAAAGTGCTACGTGTTAAGTTAGTAAACCTTCCAAGGCTTCTAAAACTAGAAAAACTTTCGAATTTCGACAGTAACTGGCACTCTAGTTTATATAAATAATCTGTAGATAACAGTTATTTTTGATTTTGATTATTTATATTAATTATATCAATCACCGACTTTTATTTTTTAAATCACACGTATAAATGTCATTAACATTTTTCGCAATATGTTGGAGAAGCAAAATTTACTGCGACTTATCCAAATGACTTTTATAGGTATGATTTTAAAAATAAAATTCAGTGACTGATTTTTATTGATGACTTTTATAAATAAAAGTCTTCAATAACTGTTATCTAAGGTATATAATTTAAAAATCAAAAATAACTGTTATTTGCAGTTTTTTAGACAAAGCTCAAAAATAATTATTATTTTGGATTTATAAAATAAAAATTTGAAAAAAACTGTTATTTAAGAAGTAAATAAATAAAAGTTAAAAGTTAATTGTTAAAGAGTAATTTTTTTAATAAAAGTTGTAACTGTTACGATTACTGATATAAACCATATAAATCAATGTATGTATAACACTTTATATAAAGTGGCTAAATGAGTTCGGCCATTCCCCCTTTTTCGACCGTGAATGGCTCCGTGACAGCAGCAACATTGCTTAATCGCCTACTCACCACGGCCCGTTCCACCCACGTACACATAATACACCTACACACACACATATACACATGAATTGTATTTACACATACACACACATGAATTACAACATAATATGAAACAAAACACAATTTGTCGATCATCGAGACGAATAGACGTGTTCTCCCCGCCAATTATATTTTAATAAAACCCCCTTCAACGTTAACAAAAATATTGTTCCATACTTTTTTGTAGTGCCCTTCTGGTGGAAAAGTGGTGAGTGTGCCCCCCAAAGTGTGGGCCCTTGGTGTAAGAGTAACGATGGTCCTTCTGCGCCAAACAGACAGGCACCTTTGAAAATTTAAATTGCTCAAAAAAAGGGTGATATTACATCACATTATATGGCATGACTTCACATGATCTGACATCGTATGACATGACATGGCATTACATGACGTGGCATCACATGATATGACATCATATGGTATGACATCAGAGGATATGACAACACATGACATGACATCCTGTCACATCACATAAAATCACGCCACATCTTATCACGTCATCGCACCTCATCTCATCTACGTGAATAGAAAAAGAAAAGGATATAAGCAAAGATGTGAAAGATAAAAGCAAAGATGAAGACCAAGGTAAAGTTATCGATTTCAAAACCAAAAACACCGTTGCAAAGGTAATTTTCTGTAGATGAGGAGAGTTTTTATAGTTTCGAAATTGGTTGAAAATCGTCGTTTAAAAATTTCCATATTTGTGTATGGTTGTTTTTGCAACCTGTACAATTTAAGCTGTTTCGCATTTTGTTTAACTTCGTATTTGAAATTAAACTTTGAAATAAAGATAAATATGAAGATGAAGAAACAAGTGATAACGATGAAGACAAAAAAAGGCAAAAGTGAAGATAAAGACGAAAATTGAGATAAGGGGCGAAAATTGAGACAATGAGAAATACATAAGAATTAGGTTAACAGAGTTGAAATTTTCCGATAGGAATCGAAATAAAATCAGCTATAAAGGTTACTGAAATTTATCGAATCATCGAAGTTTATTATCGCAACGTATCGAATTATTCCAACTGATCAATCTTTACTGAGTTGTCGAAATTTATAGACACAGAAACTTAGTTGTCCAAATTTACGATAGCTATCGAGCTATAAAAACGTGTGGGATTAACGAAATTTGTCAAGCTAAAGAAATGTATCAAGTTATCGATATTTATTGAATTATCATTATTTATAGACTTAACGAAATTTATCGAGGTGTCGTAATGCATGGAGTTCTTTCAACTTACAGAGTTATCGATAATTATTGATCTACTGAAATTGGTTGGTTCAACGATTCGAAGTTTATGGAATTTTCAAAATATATCGATTTATCGAAATTTCAAGTTTATATAAGCTTATCGACATATCACTGCTTATCGAATTTAACCGCCTTAACAAAGTGTAACTAGTTAACAAAATGTTTAAATTGTTTTCGAAATATGTGGAGATGTCAAAAGTAAAAATTTATAAAGGCATCCAAAGTTTTTACATTTTTGAGTTATCGAAATTTATCGAGCCATCGAATTTTACAGTTATCGAAATTGGTCGAGTTAACGAATTTTGTTGAGTTATCGAATTTTAGTGTTCTTGAAATTCATCGAAATTTCGATATTTATCAAATCATTGAAATTTATCGATAAACTTGAATGTATCGGGTCAATTCGAAGTCCTGCCGAAGTCATCCAAAGACCTTCTCAGATAAAAAAAA
>NW_023460592.1:21173-31245 GCF_013731165.1 Rhagoletis pomonella | reverse complement strand
TTTCTGGAAGCCGTCCACCACCTGAAAATATATAATAATAAAATAATTAAAAATGGTTGACAATTATAATAAATGAGTGATAGCAATAACTTACCGGAAGAGTTTCACAAGTTTCGATTTGACGGCTCAGTTTTCCGGTTGCCGATCTTGGTCCAGTGCTGGTTGATTTATCCAAAGCTTCAAACAAATGCCGAAACGGAAGTTCGTTGAAGTGTAGAAGGCAAACGAACCAATGCAATGGTCTTTTTAACAGCAATTCGAATCGTCGTATAATTCCACCGCGTGGGCCAGTGTTTGTTGGCTCACCGTCAGTGCATATTCCAATTAATGCATCCAGTGATATATTTTTATCGTTGAAAAAAACCACTTAATTTGGTTGTTTTGTATTCAGCGGTTTCATGTTCCAGTCTTACGTAACCAATCAATTCAGAATTGGGTTCTCTCAAAATAACAAGATGAGGTTCTTTTACCATCCTAGTATGATACTTCTCATCAATTTTATCTATCGCTAAAGTATCATCTTTTCTGCCATCGAATGAAAACGCTAACAAATTGGTATCATCTAACCGTTTGCGAAGCACTTCTTGTCTGCATTTCTCTTTTTCTCTGCGAACTTTCGATTTATCCATGATGAGAGGTTTCCCATGCTTATCTTTAATTTTAAAATCTTGCAAAAGAGCGGTTCCCAATGCTGATGCTACTCTGTCAGGCACACCAAATCTGTCACATACCAAGGCAAAGTTAAAACAATCCATATCTTCTTGAACCGGTGGCGGTGCGTATGTTGAATCATCGGGATCTTGGTATGTTGGCATTGATGACATAGACGTTGCTCCTTGCTCTTCAGTTTCCATCACAAATGCATCCATTGTTAGTCTTCTCTGATTATGTTGATCGTGCATGAACTCTTTGAGGCGTTCGGGAACCCAGCCGCAAGCACATGGAGCTGCCTTCAAATCGCATTTACATGTTCCAATGTAAAAAATTGTTTCCAGAGATTTTACATACTCTGTAAATTGTTGGGTGTTGTTTCTTCTCTTGATTTGCTCTTGATACTTGTCAAGCAATTTATTCAATTTATTAAATACACTTTTTTTCAGCATTATTTTCATACCAAGTTTTTCCCAAATTCCAATCAACCTTGTACTTGAATAGTGAATGATTTATGGGAAAACTTTTTTTGTTCTGTTTTAGCACGTTCGCTTAAGTAAAAATAATATCTCAAGATATCCAGATGGGTTGGTAAATTAAGATCAGTTAAATCAGTAGACACACCAAAAACAGTAACATCATGCTTGGGTATATGACTCATTGGGTTTTCGATAGTTGTTGATGTAGTTGCTTCATCTTGCGGTGTAGAGGATGGTGGATTCATTGTAAACTTTTTGATTTGGAATGGTCACTTCACTTATTATTTTTTTTGAAATATTTTTTTATCTGAAATTAGCACTTCACACTTTGAGTTCTTCACAACGACTTAATGCATTCACAAAAACTTTCTTAAGAAGGTGCCTTAAAATACCCACAAAAAGGGTTGTAAAAACAACCTTCATTTCTTAAGTAGGTGCTATAAAAAAACTACACAAGTAAGTTTACGACATGCAGCTGTGTCTTAAAAAACGCACACAAGCAATTTTCCGATTTGCAATTGTGTCACAGTGATACCTTCATTTTTTAAAACGGTTGAATAAAAAACCCACACAACTATGTTTACGACATGCAAATGCATCACAGTGATGCCTTGGTTTTAAAAGGGTTGTAAAAACGCTAATTTCTAATAATTTTTTTTTAATTTCTTTTCTATTACTAAGTTAAATTCATTTTTTCATTTACATATGTTCTGACTAAATAAATTTCTAAAGAGAAAAATAAACCCCAAAAAGAAAAAACATAGGCATTTCGCTGATTTTTTCATGTAAAGTGCAAAACCGGCGATTTTTTGAAATGTTTGTATGGTGAACCCCCAGGGGGGTTCCAGGGGTTGTGCCACTGGCATCGGTGGGTCCGGCCTCCAAAGTTAGTGGGGGTCGGTCATACATTTGGACTCGATTGGAGCACTCTAAATGGGTCAAAGTGGGATTTTTCAAAATTTGACCCTACCCAAAAGTTCGACCCAAATTGGGGGACATCAGAATTCGTTTTAGAGGTATGGTTCCTTCGGCAAAGTTTCTTATTTTGATCCCTAGAATATGATTTTCACAGAGCAATGGGCGATTTTTTTGCCTCCCCACAAATCGACCCGGCCTAATGTACATATGTATATTTTTATTTATTTGGTCATTAAGTATGAGAAAAAGCTTTTTTTAACAAACTACATAATTTTTATTTGCTTGCACAGCGATAAACACCAAAGACTGTGTAAATGTTGGTTAGAAGCGATTTTTATGTATTCTCGCTACGCTAATACGTTAGGTTGTATGACTATTATTTAACTAATTTAACAATTTAATTATGTACATTGGCTCAACTATGCCACTTTATGTGTATTTTCGAACCTTTTTTAAACAGCGCATCTCTTAAAAATTTAATAATGGCGAAAAATTCATTGCTTTCAAAATATAAGTTTTTCCAGATTTATTTCAAAATCTTCAAATTATTATAAATTTTGAGGCGCTCGAGTTTTAGAAGGGGTAGTACCGAAATTCACTCGACAGAATGTACCTCGTTTTTAAATTAGGAACTCACATTCATATATATTCGCGATTTTCTTGCCTGCATATTACGAAAAGGAATGCTGAAATTTATAAAAAGAATTCCAAGTCGCGCAGATTAAAAAAGAGCTTCGGTGTAAATTTTATGTCTGAGTTAATTTTAAATTTGATTAGTAGTAAATTTTATTCCTCGAATCCTTTTGTACTCTTCACACTCATGAAAATATATTTATGCTAGAATATGATGTAAATTCTTTACCATTATGGTGTATGATTTGAGCCAATACCAATACGTATTTTACACCAACGGAGTTTATATTATGTTCTAGAAACAAGAAAACTTGTATACCACTGGCATAATATATATGCCGAAAATCAGTAAAAAAAATTTACGGTAGGTGTAAATAATGCACGAAAAAGCGGTATAACCTTTACACTGAATCGAAATAAACTGTTCAAAAACTGCGCTTAGAAATAGCATATTTTTGATATTGAAAATGTATATCACGCCGATGTAAAAAATACACAAAATATTTTGGTGTATTTTTGACTTTTGTGCTACTTGAGAACAATATGCCAGTACGCAAAATGTCCTCGTCTCAAAAGATTTCCCATTATATATCTATGTATATGAAGAATGTAATATATATGTGCATAAGGAATACTGTGTAAAAATCTTCCACGCCAATATTTAATTACTTTTGAATTATATGACTTTTAAGTAAAGTCGTGCGAGTAAACGTGTTAGCTGATTGAATATGGTGCTACTGGGCGTATACGTTATATATGTACACAACTGCGCATATATGAGAACGAGTTGCTGTTTTACTTTTTTCAGTATATCTTTTAAGTTTTCATTTAAATACATTTTCGCGATGGATAATCCTTCCTTATGCAAAACTGAAGATAATGCTGTTTCTAAGATAAGTGTGCAACCATTTTGGAAAAAAAACGCGTTTTTGTCCACAAATGTAACAACTAGTGAAACTTAAGCATATACAGTATTGGTCATATCTATAGCACCCCATAAAATTGATATTGTGTGCAACTTCTGTTTATTTATTTATTTTTGAGAATTTTCAATTAAAATACAGTTCCTTCTCTAACAAACCCCATATAAACCCAAGTTTAACAATTTGTAGAAAACTTCGAAAAAGTGCAACAACATTTCACCTAAATTTCAAACTTTTTTCTCGGAAGTGTTTGAATTTTTCTGAATACACAGTTTTATAGCCCAATCAATTTGAGTCTGATAATGTGCAAGTTTGAAGTGACTGAAAGTTACCGTTGATTTTTTAGAATTTTTTTCGCCAAAGGTGTTGCGGTTTCCATCCATATACAAATAAATTGAGTTTACTCATTATATGAAAGCCAATGCGACAAAAAAAATTCTAAAAAATTAACGGTAGTTCGTAGCTACTTGAAATTTGCACATTATCAGATTAAAATTGCAGTGGCTAAACAACTGTGTACTCAAAAAAATTCTAACACTTCCGAGAAAAAAGTTTGAAACTTAGGTGAAAATTTGTTGTTTTTTTTAAGTTTTCTACAAGTTGTTAAACTTGGGTTTATATGGGGTTTGTTAGAGAAAGAACTGTATTTTAATTGAAAATTCTTAAAAATAAATAAATAAGCATAAGTGGCACACAATATCAATTTTATGGGGTGCTATAGATATGACCAATACTGTATATGCTTAAGTTTTGAAATGGCGTGCTATAGATATAACCGATACTGTATGTATTTAACTATTCTTCTTTACTGTTTCTTAGCTTCAATATTAATTTTTCAATTTTGCCTAGGAATCTCGACTTCCTGATAGTTTGATCAGTATGTAAACTCGCCAACCTTACGTTTTCAACATTAAGCTTATGATGTTATGAAACTTATCTTCAACTTTAAAAGTTCTCCTTTTTATCTTTCATGTCTCACTTGTCTAATCCTAGATTGAAATCTCATTATAAATTTGTGTAAGAGCACTAAGCATCCGTACAACTTCAACTTTGACAACCAAATCTGCGGTCAAAACTTTGGCACCCGTTACATACTTACTTACCACGCCATCAGACAAATACTTGATTCTGCTCACCTTGCCAGCACGCGCTGTGCAAATACACTTCAAATGAGCCATAAAACTTGTATGTGCTTGGAGTTGGCAAGTTTTCGTAGACATACGAGTGGATGTGTATGGACATTTAGCTACATGTGAGTATACGTATGTATGTGTATGGGTAAAAATAAAACCAACCATAGCACCATTGTTGTCTACGCATCTATGTGGCATTGTCAGAAAGTTCCGTATGAAAGCACACTTTCACACACAAACAAAGGCACATAGCCATGCATCGGCAGTGATAGCAATTAACTCACCGTGAACGGTTAGTGTGGGCGTGGCTGTAATTGAACCGACCGCATTATCCGCTTCGCAACTGTACTCGCCCATATCCTCCAGCGTAACGTCGTTCAATTTAAGGCTACGATCTTCAAGGATGTGCACACGACCTGTGAAAAAAATGAGTGAGCAGAAAAAAGAAAACCGTAAATGAAATGAGTGGAGTGTGGAAAAAGAAAATTAAAGTTCAAGTGGGGGCCAAACAAAGCGAAGTGAGGCGTAAATTGTTTAAGAAGTGTACATACATATGTGAGAGTGTATAAATGCATGTATGTATATTCATAGAAAATATAGTTGTAATAGCGCTGTGTGTGTAAATGTCATAGAGAAAATCTTGTGCATAAAGGTGAAAAATGTTCGCAACTGAAGCTCATTTTCTTCTTAAGTGCCTCTGAGGGAAAAGTTTCACCAAATTTTTGTGAACAAAGAAAATTGTTGCTCATCGCAGTCCACTAAATTGTGGACAATAGCAGCACTGATAATCACTGTTAGCGTTATTGCCGCTCTCGCTGCCGCCGCCGTCGACACTCTGCTGTCACCAACTTATTTTTATTTATCTAGCTACTGGCTGTATTTTTCGCTTAATCCAAAACTTGCGAAACATTTTCTTCTCACCGACTCTTTAAAGAACGAACAAGAAGATGGTCTAAACAACTTAGCTGCGTACCATATAGTTATCCCACGTACAGTTAGTTTTTAGTGACATTGTTATGCGCTAAACAAGCGCAAGCAATCACGTATACGCCCGGGCGCACGCATGTTGTAGCGACCTCAATGGAAAGGCGCTTAAAGAGGCAATGGAAGGAGTACTCTGAACATACACAAATGCATATTTATGTGTGTGTATGCATGTATACATTTACATGTATATCTACCCTGCCGTACGGGGGAGTGACTACAGGACTGCTGAATCGGTAGCTACCTGATAAACACCGTCAATTACCGACCGACTACTTGCAGTGTATTTCATCGACTACTTTTACAAGGAAATGTCCTAGGCGGTAGTCACCATCGGCTCTCTCTGCACTACCGTTACTAAAGTAGTCACTTGCGTGATTTATGGGCGCCCTCTGTCGTAGTTTTTCGCTATTCTACTTACGACTGGTTCGACTCTGCACTACCATGTGCACTACCACGGGTTAATAGAGTAGCTACTTACCTTGGAGTCGGTGCAGTAGCGGTTCAAAAGTAGCGATTGACTCCAGCAGTACTGGAGGGATATTTATAGTGTAAGATAGTAGTAGTAGGTAGCTCTCCAGTATGTGAGCGTGTTTCGCTGGCTGTCGCGCAGCACTCAATGCAAGCGGAAAGAAACTTTAGTACTAATTCGTATTTTCCTGACATTTAGATGTGTGCGAACACGTCACGCTTATTTTATGCATTTGTAATTCATATATATGTACTTACATATGCATCCTTTATTAGCGGAATATGAATATCCATATATAAATACATACAGTGAGTGTTAGTGCAAAGCGTACAGTAAATTGTTTTCCATTTTCTTTAAATATTTTATTTAATTCAAATTTTATTAATTTGTTATAAAACTATTGTTCACACAACATCATCCATAAAACTCAAACTTTCTAAATTCGTTACAATTAAAAAAGTAATCGTCAAATTTTCATCAAAATTTCACACTTTTTATTTAGAATTTTTAAAAGTTTTTTTTGGGTATGCAGCCCCCCAGAAAAAAATCGGTAATAGCTTTTAGTGGTAACGTGTTCTAGAAGGCATAGCGTTATAATGCCTTCGAATTTTTTCGCTTCTTTTAGGCACTGCCAGTAATACAAAGTAGAATGTGCTACAATATTTTATTTATCTCGCTTCTTCGTTTCATTTCGGGGAATGCAAAGTAGAATGTCCTATAATATTTATTTTTTAATTCGTTTCTTTGCTTAATTTCCGGGAATGCAAAGTATAATGTCCTACAATATTTTATTTGTTTCGCTTCTTTGCGTCATTTCAGGTAATGCAAAGTAGAATGTCCTACAATATTTTATTTGTTTCGCTTCTTTACTTCATTTCGGGGAATGCAAAGTAGAATGCTGCATCGTAGTCAGCTGAAAAATGGAATGAATATCCAAAAATTCCTTTTCAACCGTTACTTTCTGTGGAAATTTGTCTCGCATAAAAATCATGTTTTGTTCAATTTGCAACGAAGTTGAAGTCAGTCAATGAAGTGACGTGCAAGAGTGAGGAAGTACAATTTTAAGCTTAATTAAATATGCATGTATGTACATACCGATTTTAAAGAAAATCTAAATACCTAAATACATACATATGTACGCTGATTTATAAAAATTTTAATTAATTTTAACCTTTTAAGACATTTTCTGATTTCAATTTAATATAAATAAGTATGTACTTATCTAGGCATTCTACATTAGTTTCTCTGTAAGGCATTCTTTGTTCGCTTCTCTGGATTCTGTTTCTCCCTTCGTTTGAAGGTAATGCTGCGGGTAAGGGCTTACCTCCAATGACATGCCCATGTTAAAATAAGGCCTTCTTGAAGCGAAACGGTAAGCGATTCCCATCGCCTAGCTCGTTTCCACTTTCGTTTCTGTGGTAATCGTGTTTTTTGCTGGGCCATAGTAGCCCATTAGCCCATAGCCCATTCAATTTTAGCGCAACTTCGAAGTTGTTGAAAAATACCATTGTTTTTTTAGTTTTTTCTTGTCGACGGTATTGTGCATTTTTTCCATGTAAAAATGGACTTTGTTCATGGAAAAAAATTCGCAACACTGTCAACAAAAAAAATGCCATAAATCAACAGAATTTTGTAGTGACTTCAAACTTGCATACTAACAGCTAAAAAACTGCATACCCAAAAAAAAACTTTTAAAAATTCTGAGCAAAAAGTGTGAAGTTTTTAAGAAAATCTATCGATGTTATTTTAATTGTTACAAAGTTAGAAACTTTGAGTTTTATGCATTGCGTTGTAGTGTGAACTATATTTTTATTAAGAACTTATTAAATTTAAATAAAACAAAATATTTTCAATAAATGGTAAAAGGTTTACTGCACAATTTTCACTGAAACTCGCAGTACATATTTATGTACATAATATACTAAGTGGTACAAACCAAACGATTTCTCTTTTCACCCAAAATCTAATTTGAAAATAAATTTTTTTTTTGTAATTTTTATGCAAAATTTAAAAAAAATAACAATTATTTTAGATTTTTATTTTATAAATCCAAAATAACAGTTATTCTAGATAATAATTAATCTAAATAATCTGCAAATAACAGTTGTTTTTAATTTTTATATTATACTAGATCGCCCTCACCCGCTTCGCTGAGTGTATGAAATTTCTACGTGCTACGTTAAGGAAAATTTATTTCAAGAAACTCAATTAAAAAACAGGAGGTTCAAAATTTGTTTAACCATTTTCAAAATATTTTCAACCAAAAACTTTCTTAAACTTCTCACTTGTCATACTTTTTTAATTAACTTATCCCTGAACTCAATTTAAGATTTTAAACGGACCTCTTGACATCCATTTTTTTATATAAATTACAAATAAATAACTGCCTAAATTACATTTGAATTTGATTTTTTTAAAAGGTGGCAGCTCTCATCCATGAGGAGATAATGATTTTATATATCTCCATACCAAGTTCCAGTAATCTATACAAAAATATTTCCTGAGAAATGCAGTATGAAATATTCCGCTTGTATGGGAGGTGCCACGCCCCCTTGTCTAATCGAGATTAAATTTATCATATATTTTAAGTTGGGCTAAATGACAGCAGTGTACAAAATGTCATGATGATCGGTTGAGTAGTTAAAGCGTGAAAGCGTAGCAAACAAACAAACTCACTTTCGGACTTATAATATTAGTAAGGAAGTAAGGATGTCTTAGATAGCAGTTGTTGAAGACTTTTATTTATAAACGTCATCAGTAGAATTCAGTCACCGACTTTTATTTTTTAAGTCATACGTATACCTGCCTGGCTAAATGAGTTCGGCCGTTCCCCCGTTTTCGACCGTGAATGGCTCCGTGGAATGGCAGCAACCCTGCCTAATCGCCCACTCGCCACGGCCCGTTCCACCCACGTACACATAATACACGTACACACACACATATACACATGAATTGTACTTACACATACACACACATGAATTACAACATAACATGAAACAAAACACAATTTGTCGATCATCGAGACGAATAGACGTGTTCTCCCCGCCAATTATATTTTAATAAAACCCCCTTCAACGTTCAACAAAAAGATTGTTCCATACCTTTTTTATAGTGGCCTTCTGGTGGAAAAGTGGTGAGTGTGCCCCCTAAAAGTGTTGCCCTGGTGTAAGAGTAACGATGGTCCTTCGAGCCGGATGGACAGTCACCTTTGAAAATTTAAATTTCTCAAAAAAAAAGGGTAAAAACAGTGAAAAAAACACACTTAAGCAAGTACATAAATAAATATATACAAAAATAAGGGCAAAAGTGAACAAAAATCAGCAAAGTCATTTACTAAAATAAAACGGGCGCGGCGTGCAAATTTCACACTTAACACATAAACCAAAAATTTCGGGCTCGAAAAAACCAAACAAAATTAATCACCAGCAAGTAAGGAAGAGCATTGGGCAAATCAGCTACATAAAGGAAGCGAGGGCGCAGCGTCAACGAGGGAGGAAGACAGTATACGGAGCACAGGCACTCCAGAGGACAACATAGTTCAAACTCAACAACACCAACTAAACCCCAAAGCCCTTGAACACATCAAAGTGAGTTGTATCGTTCCACTTATTTACAAAAGTATCCTAAATCAAGCCAAAAAAGCGAACTGAGGCCGATTTAATAAAAAATATTTTTTCTTGAATAACGGCGCTAGTAAATTTACAGCTGCCAGGAAAAATTCAATTGCGATACACATATACATATTTATGAAAATTTATTCCCCCTACCCAAGATATAAAAATATTCATACAGTCCACTCAGAAAACTAACAACTCAGCATAGCTTAAAAATGAAAGGCGCAAAATTATTTACATAAATGCCCGTCTGTATGTATCTAAA
>NW_023460592.1:15087-21073 GCF_013731165.1 Rhagoletis pomonella | reverse complement strand
AATATCCTGACTCGTTACTCTTACGCCAGAGCAACACTTTTAGGGGGCACACTCACCACTTTTCCACCAGAAGGGCACTACAAAAAAAAGTATGGAACAATCTTTTTGTTAACGTTGAAGGGGGGTTTATTAAAATATAATTGGCGGGGAGAACACTTCTATTCGGCTCGACGATCGACAAATTGTGTTTTGTTTCATGTGTGTGTATGGGTAAGTACAATTCATGTGTATATGTGTGTGTGTACGTGTATTATGTGTACGTGAGTGGAACGGGCCGTGGTGAGTGGCGATTAGGCAGGGTTGCTGCTATTCCACGGAGCCATTCACGGTCGAAAACGGGGGAACGGCTGAACTCATTTAGCCACTGACTATAATTCGAAGCAGAAAGTAGCATGAGCGATCGATAAAATTCAGAAGGCTGACGATCACCGATTTCTGAATATGAAAAAATTTTATCTAATTTTATATTATCACGTAAAGTGTGTGTTTCAGTCGTTTATTGTACCATGGTGTCTTTCATTTAAGACTTTCTTTAATTCTGCAAATTTGTTGTTATGCGGTGGATTTTGAATAATATCTAATATCGTAACTATGACTTCTTGCGGAAGCGCTGTGATTGTGTGTTCATATTTTGTAGTATCTTGTGTTATGGTTTTCATTGTTATATTGCATTTCTGTATGAACAAACCAAGCTTCTAGACAACTTGTCCAAAATTGCGGAAGCTTGACTGAGGTATTATATTATTATAAATATATTAGAAAACAAGTAAGAAAGTCTAAGTTCGGGCGGAGCCGAACATTAAATACCCGGCGCAAGTATTAAATATATGTCTATCACCTTTCCGAAAACTACCGCTATATGGTGAGCAGGGGTGGTCTTACCCCCATTTTAAACATCTTCGATAGAACGTTCACTTAGACATAATGAGATAAACTTATATAGGCATATGTGGGCAGTATCACGCCTATTTTCCAAAATTCCATATAATGTTACATCTTTTGCAGGGATTGTTGTTAGTATCAATTTTGAGTAAATTAGCATCCTTAAATTTCGAAATATCGAAGTTTGCAGCATTTCTGAAATTTACCACTATATGAAAAGTTTCTATGAGTTTATTAGGATTTCAATAATTTTAAACGTTTTGCTTGTATGTGTTAAGCACAATAACCATACTGAGTTTGGTACAAATTGATGGAACGGTTACCGAGATACATATATGTGATCATAAGTAGGCGGTGCCATGTTATTAAAAATTCTCGACTCCACTTTGATTCCAAGCAGTACCGTAAATATATCACGTGTGGGGCATGCTGTCTAGAGCGTAATTTCCAGAGCCGCCACAACTGGGCGGTTGGAAAGGAAAGCCGCCTCTTATAGACTGCTCCATGGGCAGGCGATCTGAATGAACGAGATCCAGAGTCGCGCTATTTGATCGGAGGGAAAGGACTAGTTGCCATGCCGATCTTTCTATTTCACACATTATTTGCGACCTGAATGAACGAGATTCAGAGTCACGCTGCTAGTACGGATGGAAAGGACTTGTTGCCATGCTGGACCTTTCTATCTAATAGCCAATGTTCTGCAGTGATCAAGTAGCAGCCTTTTGAATGTACCAACGTTTTCATAATTTTTTATTTGAGCTGGAAGTTCTTCTTCTTATTTGGCGCTGTAAGCGATTTTGGCCGAGTTCAGCAAAGCACGTCGTTTCTCTTCTGTGCCAACTGACGCCAATTGGAAACGCCAAGTGAAGCCAAGTCTTTTTACACCTGATCTTTCCATCGCAGTGGGGGCCTCCCTCTTCCTCTGCTACCACCAGCGGGTCCCGAGTTGAATACTTTCAGAGCTGAAGCGTCGGTGTCCATTCGAACGACCTGGCCAAGCCAGCAGAGACGCTGTATTTTAATTCGCTGCATTATGTCCATGTCGTTGTAAAGCTCATACAGCTCATCGTTCCATCGTCTGCGGTGCTCGTCGTCGCCAACGTGTAAAGGCCCGTAAATCTTCCGCAAAATTTTTTGAGTATTAATTAAATGCATTTTTCAGTAAATGTTATTAAAAGTAAAAGCTTTCAGATACAATAAATACTATATTTTCTATCTTTTTTAATAATACTAAATATGCAATAGAAAACATTTGAGTTAAATATAAAATAAATATATTGTTGTTCTTACAGGAGTTTGCACGTATTTTAGCCCCTCTCTTCTTATTGCGGCAAATACGTCTCGCTTCCTTCTCCAGTTCCCTATAACGGTCCCACATGGCTCGGGCTGCGCGGCGTCTTTTTTCTCTGCGTCTTCTGGACATTCCTCATCCTACCAGTTGTTCCTTCGGGCTCGCTGAAATCCAACTACTCATTCTGCACTTAATGATCGGGAAATGTGGTTCCACTGCTCGCGTATTTCGGATTGTTGAACAGTGCTCTCAGAATGCAGGTATGTGAGTCGAGTGCCGAATAAATTGGCCGTCTGTTGTTATTGCAGCTTTTCGACGTTGAGCTTTCTTTGCATTGTTGGTTACAGACTTTTTGCTCCACAGAGGTGCGTGCGTATCTTGGCTACAGAAAGATATGTAGTGGTCCGAGTCGATGTTTGGCCCTCGAAGTGTACGTTCGTCCAAAGCGCTGGATGCATGCCTTCATTCTATCACAACATGGTCAGCCATGTAGCTTGGTGGATCTTCTTATGCTGGAACTTAGTACTACATATTATCATGTTTCGGGCCCCAACGATGTCGATCAGCCTCAGTCCGTTATCGGATGTTTCGTCATGTAGGCTAAATTTTTCGACAATGATGCCAAAGATCCCTTCCTTGCCCACCTTGGCTTTAAAATCGCTTAGCACAATTTTGATATCACGTTGGGGGCAGCGCTCATATGTACGTCCATCACGTTTCTTGGATTGCGATGATGTCAGCCTTAGTCTTCCCGAGGACATCAACCAGCCGGGCAGAGGCACCTTCCCCATTAAGGGCCCGGTTATTCCAGGTGCGTGCCCTCAAATCGTAGTTCTTTATACATTTGCGTGGGTCGTCATCGAAAGAGAGGGTCTCATCCGAGGCATGTTTTTCTTTTTCATTGGGCGGTGTTTTAAAGTTAGGCGGCCCAAACTCTGCGCACGCGAAATTTTACGCCTCATCACTTAAATTCGTTCCCAAACGTATTTGATCGTTACCCTGAGGATACGTGGATATAAATATCCGGACGTTGTGAGCTGTGATTTAAACTGTACGCACAAGAATCACTTATGGCCACTCCCAGGTGAATGGCAGTCAAAAGTTTTCCACATGTGCACACGGAACCATCCTCCAAGAAAAGATTGACCCGTTATATTACATTGAAAACTATGCGAAAGAGGTGAAATACCGTATGCAAAAAACACATGAAATAGCCAAAGAATTAATTAATTAACAAAGTCCCTAACAAGGATTTACATATATGATACGATCTAGTTCTAATACAAAAAGAGCCCAGATTCAAACACGAAAGCATTTATCAAGTGCCACACGTTGTACAGAAAGTGCAAATGTTTTCGATAAAACCAAATATTGGGAACATATTAGGATTACATTCAAAACAAAAAATACTTTAATATATTTTGTAATTCTAAAATGGTGGATTAATTAACCAATAATAGCGTTTATTAGTTCAAGTGGAATAATTTTTTTTTGAACTCTGTAAATAGCTACAAAATTGAGTTAAAGGGCCGAAAGTTTTATACTAAAATGCATGATAAAATAATGAAAATAAATGAGAATATGTAATTTTTAAGCAAAAAACAAAGCCGACTTCAATTCTCATATAAAAATTTAAGGTTATCGTTAATTTCTTCAAGGTCCAATGATCGGATTTAAACCAAATTAGTATGGGACGACCTGTGAGGTAACGCCTTAAAAAAAAAATTAGAGAAATCGGTTAACGTGGTCAAAAGTTATGCGGTAACATACATAAAAAAATAAAAGTAATAAGCGAATAAAATGAATGAATTTCATCCACTAACTGTATTGACTTAGGTTTTTTGCTAATTTTCGGCATTTTTAATTGTATTTTAGCCAAGAGTGCTAGAGATAAGATGGCGGAATGTTATGGAAAATACTACGAAACAGAAATTGCTTCACAAAATCCTGGCTGACCTGTCAAGCAGTCACTTTACGCAATTATTTACATTTTCATAAAGGGGGCGTTCCCATAAAAGCCTCGTAAACTTACGAGTTTTACACAGCTTAAGACTTTACGAGTTTATTAATTTAAGGGAATCTCCTAAATATCAAAATCTATAGTATGCATACCCAAGAATGATGGAATACAAGATTGCGCCAATCGGGCAGAGAGCAACCGGGTGTGATGTCAACAAATACCAGAATGAGAGAGCAAGACGAACTCGACAAGAAAAAGAGAAAGCATCGAATAAAAGGCAGCATTGCCAAATTTTAAATTTGAAACAGCACCAAATTTTTTTATTGATGTATTTAATGGACTTTATATGCATACATAATTTTATTGTAAGGATACCGATTCAAATTAATAATAAAAATCAATAGTGCGATTCATAAAACGTCGCAAAGTGGAATTTTCGTCAAAATGGCAATGTTGCGAACAAAGTTGTATGAAAGACCTATCGCAACTTCGGATTGCAAATGCAACATTTTTTAAAAATGCCGCGCTTTAGAGGAAAAGAAATGTTTTTACAATTATATTTCGAAGCAGCCTCAACTGATAGCCTTTTTCTTGAAGTATTCGAGGACAATAAAAAAACATGTGTTTTGCGACTCTGACTTTGCAATGATTGCCAGCGCAAATAAGATGGCAATGTCGCAATTTTGTCGCAAGAAAGTTTCCATACAAGAGTAATCAGCTGTGTCGCAATGTGGACAATTTTGCAACAAACGCGACATTTGCAACAACTTTGCGACGTTTTATGAATCCCACTAATGTTTTTTGCACGACGGTCGATTTCTTCTGGCATGATTGAAAGTGCTGCCACATATTTTGTTGTCGCTTATGATTATTACTGCGCCATGATTTCGTTTAAATTTCTGTAAATTTGCTTACCACTCCTACGATTGCCATAAATTTTGCTTCCATTTTTTTAAGATTTGCAAATTTGGCGCCTTAAAAACTAAGAACAAAAGCACCAAAAACGCACCAAGCACCAAACTCAAAAATTTTTGCGTTTTGAATACCCACTAAATTTGGTATTGTGTGACGTCAGGGAATGGGTGGATGCTGTCAAATCGACGAAGAGAGGGTTCCGGTCCGCGAATGGCGCCACCTTCATTTTCTGCATCGTGATGCATACCCAAGAATGATAGAATACAAGATTGCGCCAATCGAGCAGAGAGCAACCGGGTGTGACGTCAACAAATATCAGAATGAGAGAGCAAGACGAAGACAAGAAAACAAGAAAAAGAGGAAGAATCGAACAGAAGGCAGTATTGCCAAGTTTTGAATTTGAAAAAGCACCAAATTTTCTGAAACCCGTCTTTGAAGCCAGAAATGCAATCTTCTGCGAAGACAGCGAGATTAGAGACCGTCGAGCGGTTAGGCATAAACCCATGCTGGTTCTGACAAATAAGGCTTTTAACTGCAAAATACACCTTTTTATTCACTATGCATTCGAATAGTTTCGAAATAGTTGAAAGTTTGGAAATGGGTCTATAATTATGAACATCATTTTTATTACCAATTTTGAAGATAGGGGTGATAAAAGCTATTTTCCAATCTTCGACAAATACCCCTGCGGATAGCGAGTTATTGAAAATTAATTTTAATGGATAAATAAGAGAATCGCATTTTTTTAATAGAACTGCGGATTTTAATTCGCTGCATTATGTCCATGTCGTTGTAAAGCTCATACAGCTCATCGTTCCATCGTCTGCGGTGCTCGTCGTCGCCAACGTGTAAAGGCCCGTAAATCTTCCGCAAATTTTTTTGAGTATTAATTAAATGCATTTTTCAGTAAATGTTATTAAGAGTAAAAGCTTTCAGAT
>NW_023460592.1:12828-14987 GCF_013731165.1 Rhagoletis pomonella | reverse complement strand
ATGCTTAAAAAATTATCAATTAAATATATCTCGCTACTACTATTCACACAGCTTGGTAAAAGGCCAGAGGTCTTAACTATATTAGACCACATAACGTTGTTTAAGTTAAAGTCCCCTAAGACAGCAAGATGGTTATCTGGTGCACAATTTGCACCAGCAGCGAATTATTGTTGCTTAGCTCGTAGAAAAACGCCTTATGTTTCCTCTGGATCGCAATAAGGACACCACCACCTCTAGCACATCCAGTTTTGACTGCATCTCTGTCCTTGCGGAATACTTCAAACAAGTTTGGATCGAAGAACTGCGAACTCATGAGATGAAGAGATTTAGATTTTGTCCTAAGACCAGAGACATTATGAAAATAGATTTTTAAGTGCTTGTGGTTTGCATTATCGAACTTTGGGTTTTTGTCTGAGAGTCGTCGTTTTTTGGCATAAATTTAAAAGGGCGCACAGCAACATTCGCAGGCCATAAGCCCGGATTTAAGAGCTTTTCGTAGTGCAAGTTAGATACGCCCAGTTTAAAGTTTACACTCTTTAGAGTATTTATAGAAACATCCTTTTTAACTAGGGGAGAGCACGAAAGCATGCTGGGTTTAATGTCTGCATGTTTAGCTACATAATCAATTATGTTTTCCGCTTTGACCGAATTAGAAAACGAAGACAAGTGCAGCCACTTCAGTAGAAATGTTACATCAAGCTCTTTGCTAGCATTCAAACCAACAACAATCAATGGTGCTTTTTCGTTCTTCTTTGCGCTGTTTAACTTGCCAGCAGAGTTTAGCGATGTAGCCGAAGATTGTGTGTTGGACTGCCTGTTTGCATTTTTGTCATTAGCAGTTTGGTGAGTAGGAATAGGAGCATTAGCCGCAGCATATGAAGATGACAAAGACGAGTTGGAGATAGGCGATGTAGCCGAAGTTTGTGTGTTAGGCTGCTTGTTTACGTTTTTGTCGTTCGCAGCTGCTTTTTCATTCCTCTTTGCGTTGTTTAACTCGCCAGCTGAGATTTGCGATGTAGACGAAGTTTGTGTGTTGGACTGCTTGTTTGCATTTTTGTCACTAGCAGTTGGGTAAGTAGGAATGGGAGCGTTAGCAGCAGCAGCAGCATACGAAGATGGCGAAGAGTTAGAGATATGCGATGTAGCCGAATTATGTATATTAGGCAGCTTAGGTACATTTTTTGTCTTTCACAGGCGGTGGAGTAGGAGTGGGATAATTGGTAGCAGCAGACGAGGGAGACAAAGAAGACAGAGAGGAAGCAGGTAGCGTTGTGTTAATAGAAGGCGTGATCAGCGGAGCAATATGAGTGGTATTCTCTTGAGTAGGATTTGCATGGGCAGAGGTAGCGTTCACTTGAACATTATTTGCAAATACACGCACATTCTTACGAAAGTCTATGACAGCAGACTTCACATCTGCAATGATAGCAGCTATATCAAAATCACACAATTGCCTACTCACATCCTGAACTTCAAGCTGAAGAGAATCAACTTTTTTGAGAAGAAGTTGTTTATCATTTTGCAGAGTCTTTATCAAAGAGAGCGCAGAAGAGTTTTCAGCTTTAAGAGCGATAAGCTCATTCAAAATAGTTTGTAGAGTAATTTCTTGATTAGCACTTTTTTGTTCTGACGAGTTAGTTTTATTGGCCGAAGTTTCCGAATTTGCCGAGGCACCACCAACAGCAACTGCATCTTTACATTGAGCACTCACACGGGTTGGTGAGAGTAAAGACTTTCTACGATCGGTTGTGCATTGCTTGCATATGAATTGTTTATTTGACTTTTGCAGAAATTCAAGGTCAGCTGGAACCAGATTACCACAGACTAAGTGAAAAATTTCACTGCACTTTGCACATTGAACTTTTTTAGGTTGACTACGGTCAACCCTTTGACCACAGCTACAAGGCATTGTAGATATATGAATAAATAAATAAGTGTCCAAGAAATACGACCGAAGTACATAAGTACAAATCGAATAACTATCGCACGAGTTTTGAATTTTAAGTAAGCAAAACCGAGAGCGGAGATAAAAGCACGTCCGATCAGCACAACGGATGAGTGACTTTATATGCATAAACAATTTTATTGTAAGGATGTCGATTAAAATTAATTAGAGTTTACGGGATGTACATAGCTCAGTGGTTAACGCTTCTGACTTT
>NW_023460592.1:3334-12818 GCF_013731165.1 Rhagoletis pomonella | reverse complement strand
TCCGAAATAGTGCTATAACTTCTACCGCTTAGACTTTGTTGCTTTTTAAATTTTTCCTAATAAACAATCGTGGTACAAAGCTCAATAAAAATATTAAAAATAAAATTAATAAAAATGAATGTTTCTTGCACGACGGTCGATTTCTTCTGGCATGATTGAAGGTGCTGCCACATATTTTGTTCTCGCTTATGATTGTAAAGTTGCTAGCAACACTTACGATTGCTTTATTTTTTTTTTAAGATTTAAAAATTTGGTGTCTTCAAACTAAAAACAAAAGCACCAAAAACGCATCAAGCACCAAACTCAATAAAAAAAAAATTTAAAACCAATAACTTACTTACTAAAAAATTGTTTATTATAGCTTAAAATTATTGTAACCAGTAGAGGTAAATATTAGAGCTCTTGTTAATCGACTAACCAATTAATTGGTTAATCGAATAGAAAAAGTTGTTTCAAAAATGAATCGAATACCATTAATCGATTAACCGTTCACTTTCGACTAACCGTTCATAATCGACTAGTTGTTTTCATTCGATTACTTGACAGATTCGACTATTCGAAAAGTTGTTTTATTTCAATATTTCATAAGTTTTGCGGTTGATAGGTTTTGAATATTTATAGTACCAAAAATGGTGTGGTACCGCATGAATTATGATGGAGATGAATACGTGACTTATAGCAAAATATGCAAAATTCAAAGTGCATCCATCACCTTCATAGACTCATGGAATCCAGGCGTTGCAAAAAGAGAAATGGGTAACATATTTGTTGCAATTAAACGTGCTATTGCACGAGAAATGGTCTCTTGGCGCTCGTTTGAAATAGTTTCGCCATCTTCGTTTTTTCTTCCGAGTTCCAGCCACGCTTACGTAAACTCATTTTCGATAAAGCAACTTTTTTGTTTTGAAGTGAGAAAAAAAATTATTTTGTTAACTTTTTACTGAGCATGTTTATTTTACGAGGAGGAAGCATCGAAAACCTAACCCCGTCAGTGTGAGACTTTAACCCAAACTAAACTTCCTACCGTCATGTACCGTTCCCCTCCCGGTACCACCGTCAAGGATTTCGTGGGGATTATAGCACTGTGTGACTGATAAGGTTATAGATCTATTCTTTTCTTCTTCTTCTTATTTGGCGCTGTAACCGCCAAAGAGATTTTTGCCAACTGACGCCAATTGGAAAAGCCAAGTGAAGCCAGAATACTTTCAGAGCTGGGGCGTCGGTGTCCATTCGAACGACATGGTCAGGCCAGTTGAGCCGCTGTATTATAATTCGCCATATACCAGCACGGGCATGACGAGTGACTTATATTGTGGTTTTCGTACGTCGAGAGAGGACTTTACTCCTGAATTGCCTACTCAGTCCAAAGCAGTACTTGTTGGCAAGAGCGATTCTGCGTTGGATTTCCATGCTGACATTATTATCGGTGTTAATGCTGGTTCCCAATAAACGAAATTCTCTACTTTCTCGAAATTATAACTGTCAAAAGTGACGTCGGTGACAAGGCGCGAATGTGCTGATTGTTTGTTTGATGACAGGAATACTTCGTCTTGTCCTCGTTTACCACCAGACCCATTCGCTTTGCTTCCTTGTCCGACTTGGAAGAGCCAGGACAGGCTTCGCGGTTTTTCTTACCGATGATGTCGATGTCATCGGCATAAGCCAGCAATTTACGCTCTTGTAGTAAATTGTTCCTGAGCGGTTCAGTTATGTAGATCTTATTATCTTCTCCAACATCAGATTAAAGAAGTCACATGAAAGGGAGTCGCCCTGTCTGAAACCCCGTTTGGTGACGAAAGCCAACAGAGCAGAGCTGGTGGTATTGCTCAAGGTCATTTTTCACTGCCGTATGAGTTTTGAGGGGATATAGGAAACTCTTTGTAGTGTTGTCGAAAGCGGCTTTAAAGTCGACATATAGGTGGTAAGTGCCGATCCTTTTCTTGCGGGTATTTTCCAAGATTTGGCGTATTGTGAATTTCTGGTCTATGGTAGACCTTGCAACCTATGCTTAGAAGGCTGATCCCGCGGTAGTTGGCACGCATGGCGGGGTCGCCTTTCTTGTGGATTGGGCAGAGCGCATTTGAATTCCAGTCGACGGGCATGCACCTTATTACCTCCTTGCCATCGTAATTAAATAGCTCAGCTGACAGGCCGTCAGCTCAATCAGCTTTGGTACTTTTCATCATAGTCAGGCGCTGGGATATCGACTCCATCGTCATCGACTGGGAGATACCTCGGGTTCGCCTTCTCCACTTCTTTCAGTGCTGCTGTCATTCAAAATCTGAGTACGTTCTGGACATCGGTCACTAGGTCGCCATGGTTGTTCCTATAAGAGTCTTGAAACCTTCCGTAAGTCGCTCAACTCTCTGGTAAAAATTTTGGCTGTTTTTTCTATCGGCTAGCATTTCAAGCATTTTCTCACACTCCTCATCGTACCATTAATGAGCGGGAAATGTGGGCCCTTTTTTTTTGCTGCTCCGAGGTCGGGAAATGTACAAAAGATAGTGGTCAAAAGCGAATATCTCAACTAAACCCTGATGTATTTTTTAAATTCATACCTCTACATACCTGTATGGTAAACCAAATAGCCGCACCAGACGTTATTAAAATAAAATATGTAAAAAATAAACTTTTTTCCGCCGACTCTGTAATATTCTTCCGCAATTTTGTAAGGTAAACTAACAATTTATAATCATTGCTTTGCCGCGAAATATCTTATCTTAAATTATACACATAGGTATGTATAAATATGAGGACGTATTGAACTTTTTGAGTATACTTTTTGATTATGCTGGTATACTCATTTATGCTAAATATATTACTTGATTTTGTTTTGTCACACTTAAGAAGTAAACGTCTTGGCTGTTCACCCAACCGGTCTATATTTTTATCCATAATCACAGATTGTACGCTTAGAAAAGACACAAACATAAAGACAAAGTAATAAAATTGAACTATAAATTTATTTATAGTTTCCGTTCAATCCATTTTTGCTCATTGTCGACTGCAGCCAGGTTTTTACCCTTTTTAAATAGAAGTGCTTTGAACATAGAGAGAATAACTTGATACAGAACCGGATGATCCACATATCCTCTTTTAAATCAATTTACTAATTATTTTGTTAGCGTTGGGAGTATAATTTGTTATACAGTATATATATAGGAAAAACCTTTAAAGTTAGGGAGGGGGGCCGAAATTACCAAGCAAGCATTTCGTGGTAATATATTTCAATATCTAGGTAAAAATTTGGAATTTAGGGGGGGCCCGCGCCCCCCAACCCCCTCTGCTCCTACCTGGCTACGCCCATGGATCCAGTGTTCATTCACTATTCGAATAACGAATAGAATAATAATAAAAGAAGTAAGCTATGTATAGATATGTACATATATTTATGTATAAAATGATATCCGTTTTCGTTGTTCGGAATTAACTCAAACCTCTGGATAGGTTTAAGGCAAATTTTCGGAGGTTATTCCCAGCGCATAAAGTCCTATTGAAGGCTACTAGAAAACTCGTTGGTGGCAATGGAGCGAGTTATTTATAAAGCCGTATCTATGAACCGATTTCGTCCAAATTCAGAGTGTGGTCTACCTACATGATGAAAAATGCTTATGCGAAAAATGGGCCCGCTAGTTGGCGCAGTTGAGTTAATTAAAAACTCCGTATTTATTGTACAACCAGGTTGCAATTTATAATGGTGCTGCAGTCGAAATATTTAGAAACCCCATATGTATGGACTACTTTGTTCCTATGTTTATATTATACGAATTTACGATGTGATCGAAGCTTTCCTTGCTAATTCGCCAATTCTAAAATATCCAAGAGCTGGTTTCCTTTTAGACTGTCTTTTTTAGACGTCGTCATAAACTCTAAATCCGACCTTGCATCTACCTCCGCTTGATGGAATTGCTCGGCCGGCCATTGCTGCAGCAGTAAGACTCAAGGAAAACAGCTCTTGGACATTCTAAAAGTGGCGAATTAGCGAGGAATGTTTCGACCACCAGACCCATTCACTTTTCAACTCTATCTAATCCCGAAAAGGCAGAATAGCGTGGCCCTTGTTTTTACCGATAATATCGATGTCGTCGACATTCGCCAGCAATCGCACGTTTCTGTAAAGTATTGTGCCTGAGCGGTTCAGCTCTGTTCTGCGGCTCTTATTATCTTCTCCAAAATCAGATTAAAGAAATCACATGAAAGGGAGTATCGTTGCCTGAAACCTTGTTTGGTAGCAAACGGCTCGGAGAGGTCCTTCCCAATTCTGACAGAGCTTATGGTATTGCTCAACGTCATTGTGCACAGCCGTATTAGTTTCGCGTGGATGACAGATTCAGACATCCCGGCATAAAGACTACTTCTCTTCGTAAGCGGCTTTGAAATCGACAAATAGATGGTGTGTGTCGATCCTATTCTTGCGGGTCTTTTCCAAGATTTGGCGTATTGTGAATACCAGACTTATGGTGGCCAGGTCTAAAGCCACACTGATAGGTCCAACCAATCGTTTACGGTGGGCTTCAGTCTTTCACACAATACACTCGATACGATCTTATAACCTATGCTTAGAAGGCTGATCCTGCGGCAGTTGGCGCGCATGGCGGGTCGCCTTTTTTGTGTATTGGGCAGAGCATACTTAAATTCCAGTCGTCGGTTCATCTGACCATATTCTGACCAAGAGTTTATGCATGCACCTTATCAACTCCTCGCCGCCGTACTTGAATAGCTCAGCTGCCAGGCTGTCAGCTCCAGCAGCTTTGTTGTTTTGCAGCCGCGTAATCCCTATTCGTACCTCGTCATAGTCAGGCGGTGGAACATCGGCTCCATCGTCATCGACTGGGGGCTTAGGGTCGTCTTCTCCACTACTTTCAGTGCAGCTGCCGTTCAATAGGGTGGGAAAGTGCTCCCTCCATAATTTAAGTACGGTCTGGACATCAGTGTCGCCATTGTTGTTCTTACAGGAGTTTGCATGTATTTTAGCCCCTCTCTTCTTATTGCGGCAAATACGTCTCGCTTCCTTCTCCAGTTCCCTATAACGGTCCCACATGGCTCGGGCTGCGCGGCGTCTTTTTTCTCTGCGTCTTCTTGACATTCCTCATCCTACCAGTTGTTCCTTCGGGCTCGCTGAAATCCAACTACTCATTCTGCACTTAATGATCGAGAAATGTGGTTCCACTGCCCGCGTATTTCGGATTGTTGAAGAGTGCTCTCAGAATGCAGGTATGTGAGTCGAGTGTCGAGTGTCGTCTGTTGTGATTGCAGCTTTTCAACGTTGAGCTTTCTTTGCATTGTTGGTTACACGCAAGAATCGAACAGAAGGCAGTATTGCCAAGTTTTGAATTTGAAAAAGCACCAAATTTTTATTGGTGTATTTAATAAACTTTATATGCATAAACAATTTTACTGTAAGCATGTCGATTAAAATTAATAAAAATCAATGTTTCTTGCACGACGGTCGATTTCTTCTGGAATGATTGAAGGTGCTGCCACATATTTTGTTCTCGCTTATGATTGTAAAGTTGCTAGCAACACTTACGATTGCTATAAATTTTGCTATATTTTTGTTTTAAGATTTAAAAATTTTGGGTCTTCAAACTAAAAACAAAAGCACCAAAAACGCACCAAGCACCAAACTCAATAATTTTCTCGTTTTGAATACGCATTAAATTTAGAGCGAAAAGCACCAAGTTGGCAACATTATTCAATAATACAAGGTTCGATAAACTGACAGTTGTCTCTCTCGCACCGCGCCCTTAGCAGTGGCAAAGTGTTGCTTCTTTGCAAATTTGCTTGGAAAAAGTGTTGCTTTGCTTTGAAATAGAAGTATAAGCTTTTTTGCAATATGTTTATTTGTATATGTATATGAAGTACATTTAACATTTAACTTTTAAATTGGATGTTTACATAAATCTCATAGTAGTTTAATTTTAATTTTGAGTCTTTTTGCAGTTTTTATACGGCTAAATAACACAAAAATTGCGTAATTCACGTAGATATATTAACATTCCGTTCAATATTTCGTTTAAATGCTAGATTTCCTGCAAATACATTAGAATTTACAAAAGAAATTTTACTAGTAATTGCCTACTTTGCGTACTTTTATACTACCATTGTCGCGTACTGGCCGCAACAAAATAAACATTTGTTTCCCCTTCGTTCTATTTACCTATTTCCTTTCACTCCAGCCGATAGGAGTGAAGGCTGCCGACACTCAAGTGTAAATAAATAGCAGAATAAGCTCTAGTTGAGCGAAATAGTTGTTTGTCGGTGGAGCGCCACCGCAAAGGGGAAAAGTCTCCATTAGGGTACTCCGCCCCAAAACGGTGCCGATCGAGGGTAAGAATGTAGGAATGAGAGATGACGCGAAAGACCGTAGTAGGGGTGTCGCCTTTGCTCTCACCTATTGCGGCACTTGTGTTCTGCCATATGATGGCAATGGCAAGTCCATGGTGTTGTTTGGGTGCGCCGTGGTGGCGACCGCTAAAGCGCCCAATTTGCTTCTAGAATGATCGGGCCGGCGCCAATTGATCGGGCACCAACAACACCGGCGCTGACACTCCAACGGTTTGAGTACCGGTGCGTAGGTTGCGGCCTGGCTCGCGACTGCGTGCCGGGGCAGTTCTAAGCGAGCTTTGAGAAAGGCAACATCCTTATTGCGAGTGCGAGTGCTTTTATATATAGTAGCCCAGTCAAATTAGATAAATTTGTGTAGTGAGAAGTGCTTTACCTTTAATAAAAATTCGGGAAGTGCCAGGCGAGGCACTTAGGTTGCAGTAGCAGTAGCAATTAATTTCGAGGAGCAGCGCCAGTCGAGGCGTGGTGAAGTCGGCACCGGATTTGGGAGCCAAATTCCCGAGGAGCACCCTTGCGGTCTGAACGCCCTCCGACCGCCGATAAGTATCGTCTTCTTTTACTCTGTCTGTGTTCAGGCGTTATTGTTGTCGGCAGGCTTCCCCTTATTGTGTTTTCCTTTCCGATCCTGTTTAGCATCCTGCACCCTGAGCCCAGTCATACAGGCGGGTTAAAGATATCCCCGGTAGCACGGGCGGTAGTGCGAGTGGGTTCGTAACCTTTTGGTTGGACCTCACCTCGGGTGCGCCCCAAAAACAAGGTTTTGTTTTGTTTCGATTCCTTGGTCGTAAATCTTGTTGTCCTGTTTGCGACCCACCCTAGTGTTGGTAGCTCCATATCAGGGTTCGTATTTGCACACACATGCTCTGCTCACACACACGCCAGAAACACATTCAACTTGTACTCACCGCTCATACACATGTGTGTGCATAAGTGGAAAACAAACTCTGCTCACAGAAAAGTGTGTGCTGTTTGTTATTAAGCACATGCACATGTGTGTGAGCCGATTTTTGTACAAATTTCAGCCCATGCACATGCACATAATATATTTTTAAAAGAATTTGTTTATTAGACGTTATTTTTTTGAAAGACAATTCAATAAAAAGTGAGATGTTGTTTTTTTTTATATGACAGAAAACACATTAAAAAATTATTTTAAGATTTGAGATAGAAATCGAAGTACACACATGTGCCCGTGCTTTTTACTAAACGGCACACACATGTGATGTGAGCAAGTTTTTAATTTTTTATATGCACAGCACACGTGTGTGGGCGTAAAATGTTAGGATGTGCTGCGCATGTGTGTGCAAATACGAACCCTTCTCCATATTTATTGTGTGTGATAACTAGTGTATTTTATTTAGTTTGATTAGTCTGTATACTGTCTTGTTGTTCCCCCTGCCAGCAACCCCGCCGTCTCCACTGAGCCAGCCGGTTGCTTGGTTTTTTTGTCATCTCCCTTTTGTGCGTATATTTGTTTACCTAGTTTGGCCCGGCGCATTGTGGTTGCGCACGGTAAGTGCATTTATTTGGGACATTAGGTAAGTCGGCTTTTGTAAACAAAAGGTAAGGTGACAAATTGGCGCCCAACGTGGGGCCTCTCCATTTTGTTTAGTAGCGTTCAAATATAGCGTACATTAGGCTGGGTCGCATTTTGCATTTGTGGTATTAAGTTTGGTTTGATATTTTGAATATTAATACATACACATATACGGTGGTATCGGAGGACAAGCGTTGTCGGGCTATACGGCGCATTGTTTTTGGATTGTGTGTCGGCGGAAAATTTGGAGCACGAACAGATAAGTGTAGTGTTAAGTGATTTGGGCGCGGAAAAAGAAGCGAAGCTAAAGTTAATATTGAAAAAAGCGCTTAAAATTAATAGTCTGTGTGGTGGCGAGCCTTTTGCTTCGATTTTAGCCTTTTGTTCAAATTGGATAATTGGTTGGATTTTAATAAAAAAAAATGTAAATCAAAACAAATTAAGAAATACTTAAAGTTAAAAGAAAGACCACCCTAGTGGTAAACATATTTACATACATACGTACATTGGCCGCACCACTTTGTTTTGCGTGGTATATATTGCATACATATATACCAAGGAATGAAACCGATTCAAAATAACGTTCCGGTTTGGGTTTCGGTTTTGCCAAGTGTTTCGGTTTCGGTTTTGGTTTCGTTCTTCAAAATTTATTTCGGTTTTGGTTTCGGTTTCGTTCCGGTTTCGCTTTTTCACAGAAATTTTGTTGATATTATTTAAATCCCAATGTCTTAAAGGTTGAGGAAAGAAAATTGAAAATTACAGTTCACTGATAATATCAACACTAGGTTCTTTCCCTAACAATCCGGACCGGATTTGATAATTAGAGAATAAGAGAAACATTTTTTTTTTTTCAAAAATGGAACAAAGTCCAGAAGTACGGGACCGCAAAAACCACATTTCGTGCCCACAAGTCGAGAAACAGCTGATTCACGTTGTTCTTGTTTTTTTCACTTATACCATTTTCTGACCGACATCGGAAACATGTTTTCGTTGCTAAAACTGGTTTTCGACCTAAAACTTGTGTTTTCGTCCATGTAAAATCTGTCAAACGAAAACCAGTTTTCGCTGAAAACTACACAGATACACAGCAACAACGTCATCACCAGATTCACTTAAATGTTTCCTTTTTGCTGTAAAACTAAAGGTGTATGAAAACTAAAATATAATTGTTATTTTCGTCATATATTTACTACATAATAATGAAACCCCTTCATTTCTGTGTCCTTTACAACTATACACGTGAAAATGAAAATCAAAATGACTTCTTCCAAATAACCGATACCAGATCGGAGATTTAATTTATTAGGCACCATTTAAGTAGCTTTTTGCGAAAAGTTACCTTGACATACTTATTTACTACTTAACAAGAATTTTAGCAAAATATTGCTGATTTTGGTTAAATAAATCATTTATTTCAAAGAAATTTTGATTTATTATTTTTGTAAATTTCTGGAAACCGATTGAAACCTGTGATTGAAATGGTTTCGGTATCGTTCCTTTTCAGGTTAAGATAACGGTTCCGGTTTCGGTTTCGGTTTTGAAAAACGAAACGGTTTTAAACGGTTACGGTTTCGGTTTGGGTTTCGGTTTCATTCCTTG
>NW_023460592.1:88-3234 GCF_013731165.1 Rhagoletis pomonella | reverse complement strand
GTTTTAAACGGTTACGGTTTCGGTTTGGGTTTCGGTTTCATTCCTTGATATATACATATACCTACATAGTACATACGTATATTTATTTTTACATATTGGTCGTTGTTTTTACATTTGCTTGTGCCGTTTTATTTAGCAGTACGTATTATTTTTGTTTTGTTTTTTTTTGTGTGGTTAGGCTCTACTGTTGTCGCGCGTGATCAGTGATGAAATTGATGGTACAATTGTACTTTTTTGGTACATTTTGAAAGCCAAAGGTACATTGGTACTACATCGACATTTTTGATACATTTTTGTCAAGATACGGTACTGCACCAAAATTATGTCGAAATACCACACTCTATTTACTTGGAGATTTGAATTTTTGAGCATAAAAATATAGTAAACTTTTTCTACTTTATTTAAGTAAATACGTGGTGTTTATTAAAAACGAAACTCTTTTTTAAATCAACAAAAGTTGCTGTCATAATAGGTCCTTTCATAAAATTTTCCACTAAGTACTAGCGGCGAGAGAATAAAAGAATCATAGCGAGTAAAATTGAAGGGAAGACTAAATTATCAGAAAAAGTTATTGAACGCAAAACCAGTAAAAACTTGCAACTTACGCCAGGCTGACTTTCTGATAGTTAAATTTGGTAGGAGTATTTTTGTATTCTCCACACAAAATTATCCACCAGCAAAAATTCTGAGCAGTTAATAACTTGCAATCTTCGAAACAGCTGATCACTTTCACAGTTGCAATAGGTGGTCCATTAGGTAATTTATTATCCGCTTGGTGCATTGTCCCCAATTTGGAATTTTTTTACTTGGTATAGGAAAATTTTTTTTAACATATAATTGAATTATCTCAGAATGAATAAGTTTTTTTCTAACAAATATTTTTGATGCCACATCATGACGCATTCCTTGTTTCACAAAAATTAAGTAGATATAGCTACAAATGTGCCTTTAAAATTATCCCATTTTCGTTTTAACGATCAACTGACAAAGTCGGTCAGAACATTTCAGTATTATTATCTATTTTGGTATATTTCTGGGAAAAATATGGTACAATTGAAAATTTTTATACGGCAGCCATAGTTGACACACTAAAATTAGAAAATTAGAGATTAATAGTAAATTAACTAAACTAAACTTTCTTCCTCTCTTTTGTTTATTCACGAGCACATGTTTGTGATTAGCAGGCATTTTTACTTATAAGTTTTCGCAGGTAAATTTTTTTCCAGCAGCGCTTTCCATTTCCCCCACTTCGCAAGATTTTAGGTACGAGAACACTGCTATAAACTTGTTTATTTCTATAAAAGGAAATATTTTGGAAAATATTTTTGTGAAACTTCCATTCCGCTAAATGCAACGGCTTTTTTTGAAAATTTTTGTATTACTAGCACTTAATAAGTATAACTTCTATACTTCTGTTGATTAACTTGGCGTTTTGGTGGTCTTTTCGAACAATTCATTTGCACTTATGTTTTCCACCTTCGACACGCTATGTTTTATATCTTGATTTTTATACAAAAAATCTAAAAACATATGTATGTATAGTGTTTTAAATGTTGGTACTTTTTCGGCTTATTTAGTACACTTTTTTTAGTCATTTGGTACAAAATTAAAAAACTCATTTATCATCCCTGCGCGTGATAGGGTCATTTTGTTGTGCCAGTATAGGGCAACTTACAACCCAGCAGTAAAGTGAGGTATAGGCATTAGAGTACCAAGTGGTCGCGAACTGGTCGGTAGTAAGCGATAACATACATACATAAAACGATTTTAAAAGTTTTGTTTTCGCGAGTTTTGATTTTCGGTCGTGTTCTTAAACTGTTAAGTCGTCGTATTTTTTTTCGGTTTTGTTAATTATTTTTTGGAAATTTTTGATTTTATTCGAACCTTTTGAAATTTATTTTAATTAATCGATCTCTTGGTTCGGCAATTTTATTTTCGGTTTCCTGTTTTTACGGTCCGCCTCTTGGTTTAAATTTTTTATTCAATAATTTTGTTTCGATTTATCGTTTTTTGGAACTTTTTTGTTCGCGGTTGACTTATTAATTTTTCCGGAGTAATTCTGGCAGTAAAGTTAAATTTTGCTTGTATATTTTTTTTTCTTTAGTCAGTTTTAGATTTTTGACAATTACCACTTTTATTTTTCTTTGAATCCTTGGGGTTTTGTTATGTATTTATTTATTTTTTATTCTGTCTGATTTGTTTTTTCTTCGTTTTTGGATTTTGAATAATTATTTATTTTACTGCGCCTTTGATTTTATTTTAAATATCTTGGGGTTTTCGTTACATTTTGGGTCTTTTTTGATTCATACGACATGGAGATTAATCGGTTGTCGCAAGAGGAGTTGTCGTATGAGATGGAGGCTCGGGTTCTCCCGGTGGGGTCGGTCGACAATATACGGAAGTCTTTGCGGGTGTCAAGGTTGTTAGAGAGAAGAGGGTCGGTAAACCTCTTCCAGGACTACCCCTTCAGTTTCGAGGAGGATCGGGACGCGGTCGACCAAAAGTTGAAGGAGGTCGAGTCGTTGATGAGCGAGTTGGCGAAGGGCGCGAAGCCGTCGACTGGGGGCAAAGCCATGGCTAAGCTAGAGTGGTGCTTAGCAAGGATAGGGCGCGCGAAACCCAGCAACGATGCGGAGATGACGCAGCACTCGAGTTCGAAGAGCAGGTTGATGCTTTGCTTGGCTGACTTGCAGCAGGCAGTTGGCGAGGGGGACGAGCCGGAGCGGATGAGTGACCGAGAACGAGGTTCGGCGGTACGATCGGCAGCGGCTCCAGGCGAGGTGGACGAAAAGCGGGCGTGCGGGCCGGTTGAACCGGTCGGGAGCGTGAAGCCGGAGAATCTTTCAAAGTGGGACGTGCGTTTCGATGGGGAGAAGTCGGGTCTTTCGGTTCACGCTTTTCTGGAAAGGGTTGAGGAGTTGAGTGAAGCCCGTGGTGTGGCCCCTGGTCAACTTTTCCGAGACGCGGTTGATTTATTTTCGGGGAAGGCATTTCTATGGTTTAGGTCGGTTAGGCGCTCGCTAAGTAGTTGGAAGGAACTGGTTAGGGAGTTGAAGTTGGAGTTTCTGCCCTCCAACTACGATGACTTGCTGATGCACGGGATACGGCGGACTCAGGGAGCGAATGAGTCCATCGGAGTCTACGTG
>NW_023460592.1:0-78 GCF_013731165.1 Rhagoletis pomonella | reverse complement strand
TTTTTTTTTTAATTTTCCTACCAAATTTATCTAATTTTACTGGGCTAGTACCTATTGACTAACCAACAATTAACAGAA
>NW_023460591.1:34351-34618 GCF_013731165.1 Rhagoletis pomonella | reverse complement strand
GAGGTCCGTTGAACTTCTATGCCCTCAAAATTTCGAATAAACTGCGATAAAAACCGAAAAAATGGCAAATAGTTTTAATAAAGCCTTCGGAGTAAATAACGAGAAAAATCGTAGCAGAAAATAAAATTCCGACGTAGAATTTTTATACATCACTCATTTGCATACACATATTTATTATGAAGTATATACATATATGTACATAAATAAGTAAGGTAAAAATAAGCCTCATGGTTAGCCTGGACAAATGTCCGGATCTAGGAGCCGCCG
>NW_023460591.1:33532-34341 GCF_013731165.1 Rhagoletis pomonella | reverse complement strand
TGGGAAATATGTAACAATAAGTTGTTTTCTTTTTAATTTTCGTGTATGATAAAAAATAACATAATCTGTAAACACATAAGTACATTTCTTATGTAGTATGCATTTGAATCGCTCTTCTAGTGCCATTTAAAATATTTTTACAACCTTGTCATTGTTGAATCTATAATCGATTCGCCACTGCATTTCAAAAAAAAAATATCTAATTTATAAACCTGCCTTTACGTCCATCAATTCAATCACTTGATATCCCTTTAGATACCCAGTGGATACACATTTGTATACCGTATACGGAGTTCAGAGAAACGCCGAAGGTAATTGGTGAAATTCTGCCAATGTCAATAGTCAACGAGTTTTTTGAAGCATTTGGCAAACAGTTGGACCCATCCAAGAAACATAATATATAATCGGACTGTCGTGCAGTGCGGATGTGCTTTTGCGTTGCTCTTGTAAATTCGCTCTTTTCGCTTGTCTAATATGGACGAAAATTATTCGCGCGTAATGACTCTGCTATTGTACCTTGCAGTAGTTTTTGTAATAAATTATTCCACCGCGTTTGTTGTGAAGGCCAAGTAGCCGAGTATGATATCAAACTTTTTAAGAGAAACAGGCATATCTGCTATCTTTGTGCTGAGTGCGTTTGTTTGCCCGGGAAAATGGCTAAGTCATTCGACTCACTGCTGGCACTGCATAAAAATGGACTGGATTCCGTCACTAGTGTCTTATCTGGCCATATTAGTCAAATCAAAAATGAAGTCGCTGCTATGGCACCCTGAAATTGTGCATATGGAAACTGTGCATACGAAATAATG
>NW_023460591.1:22822-33432 GCF_013731165.1 Rhagoletis pomonella | reverse complement strand
TAAAAATTCTACGTCGGAATTTTATTTTCTGCTACGATTTTTCTCGTCATTTACTCCGAAGGCTTTATTAAAACTATTTGCCATTTTTTCGGTTTTTATCGCAGTTTATTCGAAATCTTGGGGGCATAGAAGTTCAACGGACCTCAGATTCGGGTTCAGCGGGTCGAATTACATGTCGGTACGTGGGTCTGGTTAAAAGCACACACCACTTTTTTTTGGGTGCTATATATAATACGTACTTAAATATCTATATACTAGCTATTATTCTGATCCTTTGGTTTACCTGGAAATCTTATTTTAAGTATAAAAACCTAAGAATAAAACGTATTTACTGCCGTCAAATGCCGTTTTCTTAAATGGTAGGAGAGAAGCCATTTTGGTAGGTTTTTGAACCAGCTCTTGGTAGGAAAAAAAGTTCTTCAGTGGTAAGCCTGTTTAGAGGGTGTCATGTTCCAGATCCTAGGCGGAGACGCCAGTTACTTGTCTTTTGGAAACTAGGCCAGTGCTGCATATGTGATAATCGGTTTTGTCACTCCAATCAGTGACCAAAATGTCAGTTTGACCGATATCCCCAATGTTTTACCATTACGTCTTTGGCAGCATTGTTGTTAACTTCTATGAGATGTAATTTTCTGTTGGGCCTTTTGTTCAGGGTTATTCCTAGATACTTCGCGTCTGGCTATAACCAATTACCGAAATTCTCCTTTAGGGTTAAGTTTAGTTGACTTTACCTCTTTTGGTCAAGGGGTCGATGACGGGCTTTAGTGGGTTTTATTAACACACCCGCTTCAGGGCACCATTCTTCTGTCAGTTTTAAGGCAACATAGCAGCCCTCACGTAGATGAGTATTAGGAATATCCTTTCTTGGCATGGCCTTGGATGTTTCTTCGTATGATGTACTATCAAACAGGGCTGAAATATGAAGGAAGGCGCAAATATCTATCTACTTACACCGCAAGGCTTTTTGAATTACTTGAGTTTGACAATATATTGCAGTATAATAGGTCTAATCTCGTATTCCTCGGACTAAAACTAGTAAAACTGTCAAATAATAAAAATTCGTTCATAGTCAAAAATGGTAACTTCTAACAACTTCAACATAACCTCCAAATTTTGGTTGCAAATTTCTGCTTATTTTGTATGTAAATACACCCAGCTCACCACCAAAAATAACCAACAATACTTCTAAATTCATTAGAATCACCTTAAACACGTAATGAAATACTTTTCTACATGAATTAGTAAAGTGCACTTTTCTTTTGTTCACAATTTGGTTGTCAAACACACTACGTCTGATCGTTTAACACATTTACTAGAATTTTCCAGCAAAAAATCTTCGGACTAAAACTGGTAATCTCTGGCAGAGTGAGGACCTTATTTATTCCCTTTTTGTCCCCCGAATCATCAGAGAACCGAGTACTGGATCGACTTCCAGTAAAATCTGATTAATTCTGACTAGTCCGGACTCGTGCGGGATTGCAACTAATAGATTTACCTGATTCATATGCAAGTTGGCCTTCACAGAAAGGCTACACTTTGAAATAGGTAAATATATGATGTAAGCAGTATGCAAACCTCTACCACATATGTGGTAGATCTGCCACATATTTTTTAAAATTTGGGTGTCTACCACATTTAGCACTCAAGGCCGTAAATCTACCACATTTTTAGGCAGAACATTTGTTTACAATTTTCACATAACTCTAAAATTTCAACTCAATTCTTATAATTCTTTATGCGAATGACGAACGAATCGATGCATTCTCTAATATTTATCGGAAATATATCGAAGCTTTCACGGCCTGATTCCATTTGCTGGCACATTTTCTAACTCCTGGAAAATTAATTAATAAAATATTGTCTATATAAATTAAAATCTTTTATAATAACTTAAATTCTTGCTCCATCTTCGATATTTGCAGTTCACAAAAATAATAACAAATAACGAAGAACAACAACAAGAAATAGAGCTGCCAAACGAATTACGCATGCGTGGCATGAAAACAGGGTAGTTCACGAATTAAGTAGCGAATTACTTAGAGAGCAAATTACGAAGCGTGGAAATATCGTATAATTTTTGAGTTGTGCCTCTTTTGCGACGGTGTGCGATATGTATACCCAATTGGCTATTTCACACTAGAATGACAGAACAATTATTCTCACGGTTTCACACTGGATGAAAATTAACAGAATGAAATGAATGAATGAAAGGACGTTTGAATGTATTTGTAACTTTTGCGCTTGAAAGTTGCGTAGCGGCATTTTCGTAGTTGCGTATGTATAAGTGCGCTGCAGCAGAAATGCCACTTTAATGCGGGGTAGAAGCTGGAACAACTTTTTGAGAAACTTTACCTCACCGCACTGACACTCTTGCCTACAAACAGAGTTGTTCTGGTGGCAGAAATGTTCCAGTGTGAAATCCACCAATGAAATTATGAATCTAAAATCTACAACACATCTTATTCAAATCTAAATTTTTTTTCGGATTCTACCACACTCAAATAAAAAGAGTTTGCACACTGGATGTAAGTAATAATTTTTATCTTTTAAATTTTCCTTTATTGATAACAAGATATTACCTCAAGAATAACAAGAAGTACCTCATTTTACCAGATTTCAAAAATTTACCAAATCTGAAAGTTATGTACCAGTGTACCAAACTGGGAAAAATGTACCAAAAAAGGTGCATTTCGGCCAAAATAGCAACCGTGTTCAGAACTGAGGAATCGTCTACTGCGAGAAGAGAACATCTAGAAAAATGCATACAGATATGCAGAGCAGTAGAACTGGCAGACATGCAAATAAAGATGTTCGGTGAAGATTCCAAAATACACGTGATCAAGAAAAAAAGTCGAGAGTCACGTGGCGACCGGAAGTTCTCGGAAGCAGACCTGGGACGGCGAAAACAGCAAGAATTATAGCGGCAACAAGGCAAGTGGTGGCGCTGGCAGGAGGACGTCATCTTCGTCCAACCCGCAGCGCGCGTGCCAGAAACGCGGACGGATAAAATATGTAACAATTGTAAACGAAACAAGTAAGAAAGTCTAAGTTCGGGTGGAGCCGAGCATTAAATACCCGGCGCAAGTACCGCTAGGTGGTAAGCCGAGGTGTATAAATTTAGAGTAAATTAGCGTCCTTAAATTTCGAAATATTGCAGTTTCAAGCATTTCTGAAATTTACTGTTATATGAAAAGCGGCCGTAATTTTAGTCCGATTTCAATAATTTTCAGTGCTTTACTTTTATGTGGCAAGCACAATAACCGTACCGAGTTTGGTACAAATTGGTAGAACGGTTACCGAGATATCATAAGTGGGCGGTGCCACGCCCATTTTCCAAAATTTTACCATAAACGTATTTTTTGGTAAAGAATCGTTGCAAGCATCAATTTTGAATAAATTACCTTTAATATTTACTGATTTATCGAAGATTTTGTATTTCTCTAAACTACTGTTATATGGGATGTGGGCATGGTTATTGTCCGATTTTCTTAATTTTCGGCCATTTAGTATGCTGTACCAAGGCCTACTATGCTAACTAGTTTGGAAGAAATTGGTGCAGCGGTTACCAAGCTATACTGTCGAGGTTGTAATTAATTTGTTTGTTCCCCTGCACTCACTCGGTAAAGATGTGGAGCCCTAGCGCTCCTCCGGCTATGTTGCCGGCCAATGCTGGTAGCCAGCAATTCTTCTTCTTCTTCTTATTTGGCGCTGTAACCGCATAAGCGATTTTGGCCGAGTCCAAAACAGCACGCCAGTTATTTCTCTTCTGTGCTAACTGACGCCAATTGAAAATGCCAAGTGAAGCCAAGTCCTTCTCCACCTGGTCTTTCCAACGCAGAGGAGGCCTTCCTCTTCCTCTGTTACCAGCATCGCGGCCCGCGTTGAATATTTTCAGAGCAGGAGCGTTTCTGTCCATCCGAACGACATGGCCAAGCCAGCGGAGCCGCTGAATTTTAATTCGCTGCACTATGTCTATATCGTTGTAAAGCTCATACAGCTCATCGTTAAATCGTCTGCGATATTCGCCATCACCAACGCGTAAAGGTCCGTAAATCTTTCGCAGAATCTTTCTCTCGAAAACTCCAAGAGCCGCCTCATCAGATGCTTTCATTGTCCATGCTTCCGCGCCATACACCAGCACAGGCATGATGAGTGACTTATAGAGTGTGATCTTTGTACGACGAGAGAGGACTTTACTTCTCAATTGCCTACTCAGCCCAAAGTAGCACTTGTTGGCAAGAGTGATTCTCCGTTGGATTTCAAGGCTGACATTATTATTGGTGTTAATGCTGGTTCCCAAATAAACGAAGTCGTCTACTTTTTCAAACTTGTAACTGTCAACAGTGACGTGGGTGCCAAGACGCGTATGCTCTGACTGTTTGTGTGCTGACAGGAGATACTTCGTTTTGTCCTCGTTTACCACCAGACCCATTCGCTTTGCTTCTCTATCCAATCCCGAGAAGGCAGAACAGACGTAGCCCTTGTTTTTACCGATAATATCGATGTCGTCGGCATACGCCAGCAATTGTACGCTCTTATAAAGTATTGTGCCTGAGCGGTTCAGTTCTGCGGCTCTTATTATCTTCTCCAACATAAGATTAAAGAAATCACACGAAAGGGAGTCCCCTTGTCTGAAACCTCGTTTGCTATCAAACGGCTCGGAGAGGTCCTTCCCTATTCTGACGGAGCTGGTGGTATTGCTCAACGTCATTTTACACAGCAATTACCCAAATATAAAATTAAAACAAGACTTGACTGTTCGATTTGAGGGTACGCGGAATAATGCCGCTAATTTTATTTTCACTAAAAGACTTAAAGTTAGCTGCTTTCGCCGATACAACAGGGTTGCATCAATATCGTAAATTTATATTTGTAATCTATTACCTTAGGCGAATTCATATAAGGTGATGTGTAGGGTTGCAAAATGTCTGCTTGATGGCATTACATCACCCTCCTTGGGAAAAGAAGAATTTGGCAAGGTGATCAATTTTGCCATATTCTTCTTGCCCCCAAAATTTATATTTAGAATTAAATTGTTTTGAAGGAACGAATTTGGATTTGATTGAGGAATATTCCTCCCCCTTATATTCGTTCGTTTATAGCAATTTAAGTTATGGTAAATATGTAAATAAAAGCTTTTGTATTTACTTAATTAATATGACTTATTTTTATTAATATTTGTAAAATTGGCAAAGTATAGTATTGTAAAATAAAGATACGTATGCTATTGGTAAGTAACTATGACTTATGAGTTTATTTAATATACATAAATATGTTTTTAATTGGATATGAAAAAATGGAAATTCAAGTTTCTGTTATCTATATATATATACATAGTATTTGTTGAAAGATTTTTGAAATTTGATTTTAACAATGCATGAAAAAATGCTTTTTGGTTTAACAATCCAATTCATATTTTTGTGAAAAATTCTTAATATACAGTTTTATGGAAAAATATATTATGAATACTTATTAAAGTTTGTTTTGTTTTTTTTTCTTTTGAGCTAGATTTGATAATTTGTACATTTCAGATTTTTGGTATTTTTTTTTTGTAAAATTTTTTTTGTAATAAAAGAAAAATTAAAAGTAATTATACATACGTATTTACATATGTATATAAGAAAATTTGTTTTATTTTATTTTATGGATTCTATTCTTGTGTACTGTTTCTTCTTTTTTACTTACTTTGTCGAAAATTGTTACGTTGACTCCGTCAATATTTGTTATGACGTATCGACCTTCATATATGTTTGTATGTTTATCGCGTGGCTCCTTTTGAACTAAGACCGTATCATTTAAATTAACTATTAACGGACACGCGGTCTTGTTATTTACCGTTTGGCTTCGAATTTTATGTTTGTTAATAAGTTCTTTTGCAAGCGCGTGTGATTTTTGCATTCTGTATTTGATTTCTTTCGAATAATTATCGATGTTATATATTGGATCAATTTTTACATTTTGTAATTCGGTTGGTAAAATTGCTTTTCTACCGAATACTAATTCAAATGGTGAAAGTTTGTTATCAAATACAGAACTTGTTGTGTTATGCAAAAATGTGAAGTATTTCAAATAAACGTCCCAATCGGACAAAGTTTCATTTAAATACGCGCGTAAATATTCATTAAAGACACGGTGGTTTCGTTCAACTGTACCAACGGTTTCATGGTGATGTGCTGTCGAGAAATTGTGCTGGATTTTTAAAAGTTTGGTTAATTCAGAAAAAAGTTCATTTTTAAATTCAGTGCCCAAATCGGATTTTATAGTGTTCATAATGCCGTATGTTAAAATAAAGCTTTCAAAAATTGCAGAGGCTATTGTTTTTGCGCTTTTATCCGGGGTGGCTATTGTTACTAAATATTTGCTTAAGTCGCATATAATGGTTACTGCGAACCTATTACCATTAATGGACTCAGGCAAGGGTCCTATTGTGTCTATAACTACAACGTCAAAGGGCTTGCAAGGCGTTGGGGTTAGTACTAAATTTTCTTTAGTTTTGGGTTTTACTTTATTTAATAAACATTTCTCACAGCTTTTTACGAATTTAGCAATATCGCGTGTCATATTTTTCCAATAGTATTTTGTACGTAATTTTGCATAGAGTTTTTTGTTTCCGCAATGTCCGCCTGATATCGGGTCGTTATCGTAAATTGTAGTGAGTTTAAGTTTCTTGTCGTTTTCAGTTATTGTTTCCACAGGGTCTGTTAGTATATTTTGTAACGATTTTAAAACTTTGTTTCCACTAATTTTTAAGTCTGTAATCGAAAATTGTTCAAAGAATGAATCATTTTTTTGCCATTCAATTCCTTTAATGTTATGATTGCCGGCTTGATGTTGAAGCCTCAAAAGTAGCTCATCTAAATTTGCTATTTTGTTAACAACCTCAAAATTGATTAACTCGAGTTTTCTATGTTTTAAATGCGCATATATATTAATACTTGAAATTTCATCATTTTTATCGTAAGTAATTTTTGTTTTTATCCGTGGAATATTTTTTGAAAAATTGTAAGAAAACTTGTCGTAAACATGTACTGTGGAGTTATTTGTGTGATTTTCTTGGTACTGTGGTTGCATTTCTACGTTTTGTTTTGTCATCGATCTAGTTTTTACTGCTAAAATATGTTTTGTTGTGTCTTTAAGTTCGTCAATTGTGATTCGTGATAGTGCATCCGCACCAACATTTGTTTTGCCTTTTATATATTGTATTGTAAAATTGTATTCTGAAAGTTCCAGTCTTATTCGCGAGAGTTTTGACGAAGGGTCTTTCATATTAAAAAGGTAAACTAATGGTCGGTGATCAGATTTTACAGTAAAGTGTGTGCCATAAACGTATGGCCGAAATTGCTTGATTGCGAAATATATTGCTAGAAGTTCGAGTTCGATAATTGCCTTTTTTTGTTCTGCTTTATTGAAAGCCTTAGAAGCAAAACAAATTGGTAAGTCATTGCCGTTGTGGTTGTGGCTTAAAATTGCACCGCATCCGGTTTTAGATGCGTCGACTGTAATTATGAATTCTTTGCTAAAGTCTGGATACTGTAAAAGTTTAGGAGACATTAAAGAAGATTTAAGTTTTTCAAAAGCTTGCTCACAGGAGTTATCCCATTTAAATTCTACATTTTTCCTGCTCAAACGATTTAAGGGTGCTGCCAGAGAAGCAAAATCAGGTATAAACCGTCTATAATAGTTTGCAAACGCTACGAATCTACGCACTGCGTCTTTATCGCATGGCTTTGTGTACTTTTTAATGGCTTCTATTTTTGTATCATCTGGCAGTAGACCTCTAGATGAGCACTTGTGTCCTAAGAAAGTTATCTCAGATCGTAGAAAATTACATTTATTTGGGTTAAGTCGCAAGTTGAACTTTCTGCAAGTTTCGAACACTTTTTCTAGATTTTTAAAATGGTGCGCTTCACTGCATCCAATAACTATTACATCATCGACATACATAAAAGCTTGATTAGGTGAAATACCGGAAAATGCTATAGACATCATTCTTGAAAACGAGTTAGGTGCTACATTAAGACCAAAAGGCAAGACCTTCCAACGGAAAGCTCCCCGATCAGAGCTAAAAGATGTTATATCTAGAATTTTTATGTAACGGGATTTGGTGAAAACCAGAATACAGATCCAGAGTTGAAAAATATTTTGCTCTTCCAAGGTTATCTAAAATGTCGTCTATACGTGCTAGCGGAAATTTGTCTGCAATTAGTTTTTTATTTACTGCTCGAAATTCTACACATACGGTACGATTTTTGACCTGTTGGATCTTTTTTCGGTACTAAAATTAGAGGACTGTTATAATTGGAGTAGCTTTCCTCTATTAAATTGTTTTTCAATAAATTATCGACTTGTTTTTTTATTTCTTCGCGCTGTGAATATGGCAATCTGTAGTTTTTTATGTAAACTTGTGTTTTTTCTGTCAGTTTAAATTTTTGTTCGTAAAAGTTGTTCAGAGTCATAAGGTCGGATTTTAAGGCAAATACGTCGGAATATTTTGAGCAAATATCAAGCAATTTATTTTTAGCATAATTGGGCACTTGTTTTTCTAAAATCGATTTTAGTTCTACGATGCGTTTCGGATCAGATGTGGGTTCGTTAATTTTATAAACGTTGAAGTTTGTTATGTCTTCGGTTTGAATATTGAAATTTCTTACGTATTTTACTTCGTCCGTAGTGTTTATTAGTTTTAGTATCGGGTTTTTCGTGTCAACGATACATTTCGCTGTAAAAACACCACTACAAACTTCCCAAGCGTCTACAAAAACAGGGTTTTTGGATTTGCCCAACTTAAATAACCGAAAAACTTCACATCTAGGTGGAATTACTAAGCTGTCGGTAGTAGTACCGTGCAAAATAGAAACGCTGATCCTTTCTGTCCCCAAACCAATGGTTATGCTATCGTTTGCATAGTTAATTATGCATTTGTTTATTTTTAAAAAGTCTTTTCCGAGTATGCCGTCCGAAGGAATGTTAAAGCTGTCATTTACAACGTGAAGAGTGTGCGGAATGAAAATGTCTGATACTACCAAATTTGTATTTATTGTGCCCAAGGTTTGGACCGTTTCTGATGTTACGCCCGTGATATTAATAATGTTATTGCTGTTTATTGCGGATTTGCTTGTTAGGCTTGAAAATTTTATAAGCGAAATGTCTGCTTGAGAGTCTACTAAAAAAGTGCATTGTTGTGAGAATCACTACAATTTATTTCAATGAAATCGGAATAGTTGAGATTTAGGCAGTAAATGGATTTTTCGTCTGTAAAAGTCGTTAGTTGTTTAAGTCTAGCTCCCCCAGTGTTCGCGCCTGAGGGGCTTCGGCGTTTAAAGTCCGAACATTGGCAGAATTTCGTGTATTTGAACGCGTTTGATTGTTATTTCTACTGCTTGAAGCCTGACTGTTGTTACTATTATTGTAGTTATTTCGTCTATTACTGAAACTATTATTCCTATTCTGATTGTTGTTTCGATAGCTAGTATTGCCGCTGTGTCTATTTGAATTGCCGTTAAACCTAAAATTGTTATTGTGATAGCAGTAGTTATTGCTGCCTCTATAACCTCCTCGAAAATTATTTGTCCGTATGGGATGTGACCTAAAAGCCAACACCTGCCGCTCTTTTATTATATTGTCGTGCTCCACAATCATCTTCGCTACAACATCTTTCGAGTCGCTGAAGGTTGACGATGCTAGTATTGACTTTACCATATCTGAACGGCTGTTGAGCCTACAAACATTTATTGTTTGCTCAACTGCCATCTCGTGAGCTTTCGCTTGTGTCATTCCTTCAATAATAAGCGAACGCTCCAGGGAATCTGCGAGCTCCTCTACTTGTTTCGCAAAATCTGAATAATTGATGTTATGCACTTTCAAAGCTGCAATTTTACCAGCGACAACTTTCGAGTTATCTGGTTTTATTTTGTTTGACAGCGCTTCTTTAATTTGACTAACTGAGCTTATTTGCGTTGGTAGGGACTCGCGAGCTTTACCTTCAAGCTTGGATTTCAAAAATGCAATAAATGTTGTAGTGAGGCTTTCGTGTGATAATTCTTCAATAAGGGTAATTTTATCAATAAACGAGGCAAGTGATAGCGGGTCACCACTATAATTTTCCCTTATAATCGAGGCGCATAAACTTATAAATGATTTCTTTTGCTCAGGTGTTGCCATTTTTGCGTTGGTATTTTGAAAGAAGTTAATATTTGGTGAGCTAGTGGTTACGTAAGGGGGGTCGTCGAATCCAAAAAAATCTTTCAGAAAAGACAAGGAACGACTCTTTTTAATACTATAAACTTCAAGGGTGCCAGTTGATCGTGCGTCAGCAAATTCTTCGTCGGAATCTGCGTCCGAATATAAAACGTTTTCTGTAATTAATTCGTCGAAATCTTCTGGTACTTTTATTTTGCAACCAATTTTATAAAAACACTTAAGTAGCTTTTCTCTACACCGCGATAAACTTTCAATTAATGACTTTGGCTTAACCCTTTGTTTGAAGTGCGAATTTACTAGTATTAAAATGTTGTTATAACTTTTTATTAAAGATTCTTTATATTCCTCTAACTTGCCCTCTTTGTTGAGATAGGACGACTTTGTAACACACGTTTTGTAACTTTTGCAAA
>NW_023460591.1:20368-22722 GCF_013731165.1 Rhagoletis pomonella | reverse complement strand
GTTTCCTAATTAAGTGAGGAAATTTTAATTGACAGCACCGACAAATGTATATATACACAAACAAATGTTCGGCTATGGTTAAAACAATTCAGGTTTTTGTATTGAATTTTTGGTTTAAAATTTATATTTTCCTTTTCAGTAGGGTTTTTGCGCATTATCATCTGCGTGAGAATTGATCGTAATAGATACGGATCTGAATAAGCGAATGGAACACGGCTGTTTGTCAAAATCATACGATGTCGAACTCGCGTAAATGTACATTTGCTAAATGCGATAGCATGAACGCTCTTCGAAAACATATGTTCGAAAGTGCTAAATGTTGCATTTTCAATGCAGCAAAAACGCTGCATAAGCAAAATGCGCTCACTAAAAGAGAATAACAGGAAAAGTAAAGGAACGCAAAAAACCAAATTTTTAGTCCAAAGAATGGCAACAACAAAACTAACGTCAAATAAGAATGGAAATGTATGTATAAAACACATTCACACAAACACAAGCACAATAAACACTTACTATATCAATTATTTTTTGCCTCCTTCCAATTTCATTCCACTTTTTTTACTTTTTAGATTATTCCCACTTTTTGCATATTCTTTAATTTCCGTTAATTTAAATTTTCAAGATTTTGCCAGGAAAAATTCTTCTGACTAAATCTGACTACTTCGGACTGAAGAGAGTCACTCTCACTAAGTGTTGCTCTCTCATTTTTGCTGTCATTTTCGAGTTAAGGAATGCTTTTTGGACTACTTCGGACTTTTTCTGACTATTTCTGGGAGATAAGGAACGCAACTATTATTAGATTTGATCCACACCAGACCGCGGGTGCCGACGATATACTTATGTATAAACACAAATCGGACGGATTTTGTAAAAAAATTATTCGCTTCTAATTTTTTATGGGTCCCATACATGAAATAGCTATCATGTATTCGAGGTTTTGCTCAGAGGCAAAACAAAAACAGCCGAGATTGCCCTTAAGTTAACTTATTTATTAACAGTTGAACTTTTGAAGTTGATTTGCATAGTGAAACCAAGAAAATTTGGGATTTGAAAGTACATCATCGAAATCCTTGTTTAATTCTCTATAAAAAACATGTTTCAAAAAGTGGGCATTTTTCTATATACAAGACGGTCATTATTGTCCTAAAAATAACTTAGCTATTAACGGTTGAACTTTTTGAAGTGGATTTGCATAGTGAAGACCAGTAAATTTGGGATTTAAAATTACACCATCGTAATCCTTGTTTAATTCTCCATAAAAAACATATTCCAAAAATGGGCGTTTTCAAGAACAATTAAAATTTATTTTTTTATGACGAGATGGTTTATTTTGTGAGAGTGTGAGAACTGAAGAAGGATTACGATGGTGTAATTTCAAATCCCAAATTTACCAGTCTTCACTATGCAAATCAACTTCAAAAGTTCAACTGATAAAAGCTAAGTTAACTTAAGGGCAATCATGGCCATCATATATGTGTATGAAAATATTAAGCCTGTTTCTTTAGCTTTAAAACAGCGCTATGATGAAGTCTTTACGATGAGCAGAACCCGAGATATAAAAATTTGAACAAGTACATGATTAGTCAGAATCAGGAAAACGTCCAAATATTGACAGATCATACATATATCCGAAGCAAAAAAGAAAAAATGTGAAGCCAATCGAAATTGTGACACCAAATTTGGTGGCCGATATGAAAATGAATGCCTCAATTATATGTTATACATATACATTTTAATTTACAATAATAGTAGTGTTAGAATTGTAATACATTATTTGATTATTTTGAAGGGTTGCAATATTATACTTATATTATGACATTCTTCTTCTTCTTATTTGGCGCTGTAACCGCCCAAGCGATTTTGGCCGAGTTCAACAAATCATGCCAGCCGTCTCTTTTCTGTGCCAACCGGCGCCAATTGTAAATGCCAAGTGAAGCCAAGTCCTTCTACACCTGATCTTTCCATCTCAGTGGGTTCCGAGTTGAATCCTTTCAGAGCTGGAGCGTCGGTGTCCATTCGAACGACATGACCAAGCCAACGGAGCCGCTGTATTTTAATTCGCTGCACTATGAATTCGCTGCACCTGAAATTTGGTGTAGTTCCTGCTTTCTATGATAAAATCTTAGCTTCTGAGGTTTGGCCGTGGAGTATCAGTGTAAGGCCATTCAAGTTTTTTCAAAAGGAGGTGAAGCCAGCCACTACCTGCTGGCTGTTTGTGCTACGGAATCCCGCAATCCTCAGTCGAATTCTAAATTGGACCAATTATGTGTATCAATATTGGGTCAAGAATCACCTTTATATTTATGAGTATCATATATACCGCCTAATAGTTTAGATAAGCTTTATTTTGATCA
>NW_023460591.1:10674-20268 GCF_013731165.1 Rhagoletis pomonella | reverse complement strand
GTATCATATATACCGCCTAATAGTTTAGATAAGCTTTATTTTGATCATGTTAATAATATTATAGATCTAGCAGTTTTGAATAATAATGTGAAGCTATGCCTACTGGGAGACTACAATTTAAGTAAAATAGTATGGTCTTATGTAGAAGAAAATGTGCTCATACCCAGCAATGTAAACAGCCCTCATGAAATTTATATGATTGACGAGTTTTATAGTTTACAATTAACATAAATCAATTGTTTTGTAAATGAACTAAATAAGATATTAGACTAAATTTTCGTTTCTAGTGAATTAAAGTATAATATTTACAAGTCTGAATATCCGATATCAACTACTGATAGACATCATACCCCTGTTGTTGTGGAGCTTCAGTTTTATGAATTTGCTAAGTTAGCCCATGGATTTGTCTCAAATTGGAATTTTAATCGATGCGATTTTTCCCATATCAATAACCTCATTTCTGATTTTGATTGGGTAACATCCATGATAAAAACATTACAAGGTAAATTCATTCTCTCATTTCGTCGGCCATGATTTTTTTCTGACGTTTGCCAACATTTTAAAATCATATAAAATTGAAAATAAAAAAATTAAATTGTTCACAATTGTTGTTGTTTGAGATTGAAAATGAGAATGTGTGTGTGAATTTGAGTTTTGATTTTAAAATTATATTGTTGGCAAACGTCAGACTGCCTCTCAATGGTTTTACCTTGTTATGTTTTTATCATGGTAACATCATTTGGGTGTTATCATCTTTCTGAATGTTTCAATATTTTTATATCAAAAATTGTGCAAATATGTGCTGAAAATATCCCAGTCTTTCCGAAAAGAGTTCATAAACTACCTTGGTACAATAGGATATTAAAAAACCTTAAAAACTTGCGTAATAAGTATTTCAAATTGTTTAAAAGTACGGGTGATTAGCAATACAGAGTTCTCCACGAGAAATACCTGTCGGATTTCAATTGCTTGGACAAGTTTCTTTATAAAAACCATTTACTTGGTTTTGAACATAATTTTAAATCGAATCCAAAAGTGTTTTGGAATTTTATTAACTCGAAACGTTCTTCTTCACTTATTCCGTCGTCTATGTCTTTCAATGGGATGACGTCTAAATCACCCTTTGAGACTGCTAACTTGTTTGCTAGCTTTTTCAAATCGAATTTTGTTTGTGATCTCTATCGTTTGGGGAATTAGGAGATATTGGGATTTCTCCCTCGTTGGATTTTGGAGGTTAGGAATTATCCGAGGAGGATGTATCTTGCTCGATTAGGGAGCTTAGTAATTCGAAGCAGGCTGATGATGGAATTTCTGCATTTTTCCTCAAACAATGCACTACTTCGATTGCTGAACCACTAACACTTTTGTTTAATATGTCTCTCAAACTGGGTATTTTTTTGGATGAATGGAAATTAACCTTTGTTACTCCTGTCTTTAAAGTAGGCGATAAATGCCAAATTTCCAACTACAGGCCTATTTCTAAACTCGCTAACTTTGCCAAATTGTTTGAAAAAGCTGTTAGTACTAAAATGACCTTTGCAATTCAGCCGTTTATATCTATTTCCCAGCACGGTTTCATCCCCGAACGCTCAACCGTTACCAACCTAGCAGTTTTCTCAAATTACTGCATCTCTTCTTTTGTCGATGGCTGCCAGGTAGATACCATATATACCGATATATCGAAAGCGTTTGACAAAGTTTGTCATAGGTTATTATTGTGTAAGTTACGCTCATTTGGTTTTCACTCCAAGTTTCTGGATTGGCTCAGATCTTATCTAGTCAACAGAGTCAACTTTGTATCAGTGGATGGTGTAAAATCGCATGCATATGTTGCTACGTCGGGTGTTCCCCAAGGAAGCATATTAGGTCCGTTACTCTTCTTAATTTTTATTAATGATGCCAGTGCTTGCTTTAAACAATGTAATCACCTCTTACAGGCTAACCTAATATTCGCGGCTTGCGTTTTGGTACGCATGCCGTCGAATTTGTTTTTTTGCGTCACCCGAAATTGACTTGCATGCGTTTGCATTTGATTTCATTGAGCGAAACGTCAAATCAAAATGTCACGCAGAACAAAAATTGGAAATTGAGTTAGCTTCATACGCACGCCGTTCAATTTCGGTTGATCTCATACCAGTTGCATGTGCATGAGAAATTTTTGACAATAAATTGGCGGCGTGCGTGAATATTAGGTTAGCCTGTTATATGCGGATGATTTTGAAAATTTTTAAATATGTAAACACTAAATCTGACCATTCAAAATGAGTTGAATATCTTCTGTGACTGGTGTAGGCTAAATAAGCTAGAGCTTAATATTAACAAGTGCTGTTTTGTGAGGTACTACAAAAGACGTTTACCTCTGCAGTCGTCGTATCATATTTCAGACGATATAAGCTCCTATAATAAAATTAAAGATCTTGGAGTAGTGTTCGACTCGGGCTTCACGTTCATTGAGCACCTAAACTACATTATTCCCAAGGCATACTGGTCATTGGCAAAAAGATTAGAGCGTGTACAAAAGAGTTTTCTAAAATTTGCGTTATACCAGTTGAAGTTTGATTTGCCAATTCCGCCATATATTTCTCGCTGTAAATTAATTGATATGCATACTCTAGCTGGAAGGAGGACTATTTCTGGGCTCATGTTTGTACATGATATTCTTAATGATAGTATTGACTGTCCTGTGCTGCTACAGGTCATAAAACTGAATGTTCCTGTTCGATCTTTAAGGTATTTTGAAATCTTCTCAATAGAATTTTATAAAACTAAGTGCTCGCAAAATGAGCATATTTCTAGGATGTTAGGTAAACTAAATACTTTAATGAATAGAAGTGGAGATGTTGATGTGTTCTCCAGTCGCTGTTCTTTTAAGTTGGCCTTGAGGTCAAATTATAATTAGTCTTAAGTTAAATGTTATCTAGTCTGTAAGGTTCGTTAAAACCATAGACTTAAATAAATAAATATATCCATGCCGTTGTAAAGCTCATACAGCTCATCGTTCCATCGTCTGCGGTACTCGCCGTCTCCAACGCGTAAAGACCCGTAAATCTTCCGCAAAATCTTTCTCTCGAATACTCCAAGAGCCGCCTCAACGGATGTTGTCATTGTCCATGCTTCTGCGCCATATACCATCACGGGCATGATGAGTGACTTATAGAGTGTGGTTTTCGTACGTCGGGAGAGAACTTTACTCCTGAATTGCATACTCAGTCCGATATAGCACTTGTTGGCAAGAGTGATTCTCCGTTGGATTTCCATGCTGACATTATTATCGGTGTTAATGCTGGTTCCCAAGTAAACGAAATTTTCTACTTTCTCGAAATTGTAACTGTCAACAGTGACGTGCGTGCCAAGGCGCGAATGTGCAGACTGTTTTATTTGATGACAGGAGATAATTCGTCTTGTCCTCGTTTACCACCAGACCCATTCGCTTTGCTTCCTTATCCAACTTGGAAAAGGCAGAACAGACTTCGCGGTTTTTGATACCGATGATATCGATGTCATCGGCATAAGCCTGAAATTGCATGCTCTTGTAGTAAATTGTTCCTGAGCGATTCAGTTCTGCAGCTCTTATTATCTTCACCAACATCAGATTATAGAAGTCTGAAGCCCCGTTTGGTGGCGAACGGCTCGGAGGGGTCTTTCCCAATTCTGACGGAGCGGGTGGTATTGCTCAATGTCATTTTACACAGCCGTATCAGTTTGGCGGTGATGCCAAATTCAGACATAGCGGCGTATAGGCAACTCCTTTTAGTGGTGAGTGTCGATTCTTTTCTCGGGGGTCTTTTCCAAGATTTGGCGTATTGTGAATACCTGGTCTATGGTGGATTTTTCAGGCTTAAAGCCACACTGATAAGGCAGCGTCGGTTCATTGACGGTGGGCTTCAGTCTTACACAATACTTTCGATAAGACCTTGTAACCTATGCTTAAAAGGCTTGTCCCGCGGTAGTTGGCGCGAATGGCGGGGTCGCTTTTCTTGTGGATTGGGCAGAGCGCACTTAAGTTCCAGTCGTCGGGCATGCGTTCATCTGACCATATTCGGCGTAAGAGTTGATGCATGCAGCTTATCAACTCCTCGCCACCGTACTTGAATAGCTCAGCTGACAGGGTATCAGCACCAGCAGCTCCGTTGTTTTTCAGTCGCGTTATTGCTATCGTTCCTCGTCATGGTCAGGCGGAGGAACATCGACTCCGTCATCATCCACTGGGGGCTCGGGTTCTTCTTCTCCACAATTTTCCGTGCTGCTACCATTCAGTAGCGTGGAAAAGTGTTCCCTCCATAATTTAAGTACGTTCTGAGCATCGGTAACTAGGTCGCCATTGTTGTTCTTACAGGAGTACGCCCTGGTCTTGAAACCTTCGGTAAGTCGCCTAACTGTCTCGTAAAATTTTCGGGCATTCTTCCTGTCGCCCAGTATTTAAAGCTCTTCGCACTCACGTATTTCGGCCTCTCTCTTCTTATCGCGGCAAATACGTCTCGCTTCACTCTTAAGATCCCTGAAGCGGTCCCACATAGCGCGCATTGCGCCCGATCGCAGCGTGGCCCTGTAGGCGGCATCTTTTTTCTCTGCAGCTTCCTGACACTCCTCATCGTACCAGTTGTTCTTTCGGGCTCGCTGAAATCCGATTACTTCTTCGGCGGCGGTACTTAGTGAGCGGGAATATGGTTCCATTGCTCGCATATGTCGGTTTGTTGAAGAGTGATCTCTGAGAGCAGGTGTGAGAGTCGAGTAGCGAATGCATTGGCTGTCTTTTGTGATTGCAGCTTTTCGACGTTAAGCTTTCCTTGCATATTCGGGCGCACGTTTTTCCCTGCACAGAGACGGGTGCTTATTTGGCTGCAACAAGATAGTGGGCGGAGTCGATGTTTGGGCCTCGGAGTGTACGTACGTCCAAAACACTGGAAGCATGCCTGCCGTCTATCACAACATAGTCTATTTGGTTTCTCGTTTTTCGATCCGGATACAGCCACGTAGCTTAATGAATATTTTTATGTTTGAACCTAGTACTGCATACTACCATGTTTCGGGCCCCGGCGAAATCGATCAGCCTCAGTCCGTTGTCGGACGTTTCGTCGTGGAGGCTGAATTTTCCGACGGTGGTTCCAAAGTTCCCTTCCTTGCCCATTGAAGTCGCCAAGCACGATTTTGATATCGTGGCGGAAGCAGCGCTCGTACGTGCGCTCCAAGCGCTCATAGAAGAGATCCTTGGATACCTCATCCTTCTCTTCCGTCGGGGCATGTATTCTATTACAGTGCCTGAATTTGGTTTTATTTTAATTTGGTCGTATATTAAATTATATCCCGGGGTCCCTTAGGTAACTTAGGTACTGTGGATAATTTTGAAATAGGCCTATAATTTTTACGTCACATTTATTACCACTTTTGAACGTAGGTGTAATTGAAGTTAACTTCCAATCGTTAATAACTCTACCCGCGGATAGAGATTTGTTAAAAATTTCTGTCAGTGGCTTAACTAACGATGGACAGTTTTTGAGTAGGATAACAGAAAAACCATCCACGTCTGTCTGTGAGGACATTTTTAATTTGTCAATACCCTGTAGCGTATCTTCCTCAGTAATAGCCAAACAGCCAAAGTTAAAAGATGACTCAGAGGCACAAACATTCGCGGTGTCCGAGTCGACGATATAATCATCATCTAATACGAAATTCGACGCAAAGGAATCAGCAAAAAGATTTGCAGTTTCGGAAATTGAGCTAGCTTTTTTGTCATTGTAAAAAACCGACGTGGGATATTAGAAACACCTTTTTTTGACTTAACAAAGCGCCAAAAATTTTTCGGGTTTACTTTAATATTATTTTCAAAATTTTGCACATAACTCTTATATCGCACTTTATTAAGCTTATAAAATTTATATTTGTATGAAGTATATAACTCATAATGCCTCGGATTTTTTAACATATTGAACTTTTTGAAAAATTTATTTCTAAGGTTCTTTAGACGATTGAGCTCTCTCGAGATCCATGGGCGTTTATAAGGATGCTTTGAATTAATAGGAACATGTTGTTTACATATTTCAAGAACAGTATTTTTAAATACTCTAAAACAGTCGGCAACATCACCACCCCCTATAACAATGTCCCAATTTATTCCAGATAAGAGATAATTTAAAGTCTGAAAATTACAACGATTAAAGTTAAAAGACATCTTAGGATTCTCCCTAGGAATCTCAAAAAACCCTATAGACTCAACTTCTAATATAAGAGGAGAGTGATGTAAGCTCTGCGCAGAAATAGCTGACGGCTGGGGATATAACTTAAACTTAATATCATGACTTAGAAAAATAAGATCTAGTAGACGATTCAAAGTATTATGGAAAATATTAACTTGAACTAGAATACCCAAGAAATTATCAACTAAATATGTTTCTGACGAATTACTAACATTAGTGGGACTTAAAAATAAATTATTGTCTAAAACGGCCCAATTTAAATTATTTAGATTGTAGTCTCCTAACACACAAAGCTTATGCTCTCCAGTCTCGTTGTAAAGCGCTAGTATATTGTCTACGTGAGCTTTGTAGGTGGATTCATCACTGCATGGCGGTATGTAGGACACCCAGATGTGAGTTAGACCGAAATTACTGTTAAGGCGCACACAAAGTTGATCAAACAGAGAGTTATCATCCTTTAGTGGGACGGAAAAAGCTAGTAGATTACATCGCGTAGCTATAAGTACACCGCCTCCTCTACTAAGACCCGTTTTGTTCGGATCTCTGTCTTTGCGAAAAACATCATACAATTTTGGATCAAAAAACTCGGCGTCAAAAAATTGAGCATTAAGCCAAGTTTCAGTAATTACGAATATATCATACTCACAAAGTGAGCTAAATAGACGTACATCTTCTGCCTTGGTTCTAAGACCTGAAGCATTTTGAAAATATATTTTTATGATCTTGTTGGCCGATGAATTATTAGAGGGTATTTCTAAGTTTCTTGCATTTTTTGTACACCTTTTTGAAAAAAACGGAACGGGCGAACAGTCACATTCACTAGCAAAAGGTCAGGATTAAGCAATTTATCGTATGCGCTTAGTGGAATACCTAGCTTAAAATTTATACTATTCAAAGTTGAGACAGGTGTATCCTTCTTTACTAGCTTATAGCATAATAGTGAATTTTTATTCACACCAGCATGTTTCACTACAAAATCCCGGATGTTATCTTCCGTTACGGAGGCCAAAAATGAGGACAGGTGCAACCATTTACGTCGTAACGCAGCATCATGAGCTACAACAACCAACTCCGAATTCGCACTTGCATTGGTGCCCATGACGAGAAATTGATTTTTTTGTTTCTTCTTATTCGCCTCCTTGGACCACTGTGCATTGTTTGCCTCAGCAGCATCTGAATTTACAGCATTCACAGCATTAAGCGCGGCTTGGGCATATGTAGGTGTATTTTCAGCAACAGTGGTCGCCTCCTTGGACCACTGTGCATTGTTTGCCTCAGCAGCATCTGCATTTACTGCATTCACAGCCTTAAGCGCAGCTTGGGCATGTGTAATTGTGTTTTCAGCAACAACACCAACAGGCGAATCTGTCGTTGTGTTTTCATCCAAGAGACTAGTAGGTGATCTCAGATCAGCATTCACAGCATGTAAGGCAGCAGGCGAATATGAAATTATAGTTGCGTTCCCCAACTTTTCTGGGTTGAAACCTGAAAAACTGTCACAAAGCAAAATAAGCCAGAGAACCGAGTACGGGAACGCTTTCTGGTAAAATCCTGTAAATTCTTGCAACTTCTTGCGAGTTAGGGAACGCAACTTATGTTATCAGCAACAACAACTCCAGCCAATGTCAGCCCAGCATTTAGAGGGGCATTGGAATATGAAGATGTGTTTTCAACAACATTACCAATAGGCAAGCGCGGGTAAGCATTCGGAGTATTTAGCGCAGTATGCGAACACGAAGTTAAGTTTTCAACTGTAGCAGCACTTCCAGTAATTGGAGAGTGTGAGATATTTGAAGCAATAGAGCTCGCCGAATTCATAACGTTTACATCACGAACCTCAGTGGAATTCTCTCCGTGAGCAGCAGTCATACGATTTCTTTTGCCGTTATTTACTTTGGCAGCAGCAACAGATGATTTGGTAGATTTAGTTATATTACTTTTTAGCGTACTGAATTCTGAGCATAGAGAATTTATGCCAGCTAGAATATGTTTATTGTTTTCACAGTTTGCATGATTTATAGCAGCGGGGGCACCGAAATTGCGCATATGGAAACTGTGCATTTAGACATTATTTCGGTTTCAACCGAAACTGTGCATGTATGCTTTATTTCGGTTTTTACCATATGCATTATTTCGGTTTTAAACCGAAACTGTGCATGTATGCATTACTTCGTTTTTTTTCATATGCATTATTTCGCTTTTAAAACGAAAGTATGCATATGCATAATTTCGGTATTTTCTCATATGCATTATTTCGGTTTTCAACCGAAACTGTGCATGTATGCATTACTTCGGGTTTTTCATATGCATTATTTCGGTTTTCAACCGAAACTGTGCATGCATGCATTATTTCGGTTTTTGTTATATGCATTATTTCGGTTTTCAACCGAAACTGTGCATGTATGCATACCTTCGTCTTTCACATATGCATTATTTCGGTTTTCATCCGAAACTGTGCATGTATGCTTTATTTCGGTTTTAGCCATATGGATTATTTCGGTTTTGAACTGAAATTGTGCATGCATGCATTATTTCGGTTTTTGTTATATGCATTATTTCGGTTTTCTAACGAAAATGTGCATATGGATAATTTCGTTTTTTCTAATATGAATTATTTACTTCTACTTAGTAAGGGTTTTAATCCCTAAGCGCGGCTGAAAGCCGCCTACGCAGAGAAAAGTTCTGCGCAAAACTACGTCCGCCCTTCTTTTCCGGCAATACAGAAAGGAGAATTCTACTTAGTAAGGGTTATAATCCCTAAGCGCGGCCGAAGGCCGCCTACGCAGAAAGAAGTTCTGCGCAAAAGTACTTCCGGCCCCCTTTTCCGGCAACACAGAAATGAGAATTCTACTTAGTAAGGGTTATAATCCTTAAGTGCGGCCGAAGGCCGCCTACGCAGAAAGAAGTTCTGCGCAAAAATACTTCCGGTCCCCTTTTGCGGCAACACAGAAAGGAGAATTCTACTTAGTAAGGGATATAATCCCTAAGCGCGGCCGAAGGCCGCCTACGCAGAAAGAAGTTCTGCGCGAAAATACTTCCGGTCTCCTTTTCCGGCAACACAGAAAGTAGAATTCTACTTAGTAGGGGTTATAATCCCTAAGCGCGGCCGAAGGCCGCCTACGCAGAGAGAAGTTCTGCGCAAAAATACTTCCGCCCTTCTTTTCCGGCAACACAGAAAGGAGAGTTCTACTTAGTAAGGGTTATAATCCCTAAGCGCGGCCGAAGGCCGCCTACGCAGAAAGAAGTTCTGCGCAAAAATACTTCCGGCCCCCTTTTCCGGCAACACAGAAAGGAGAATTCTACTTAGTAAGGGTTATAATCCCTAAGCGCGGCCGAATGCCGCCTACTCAGAAAGAAGTTCGTTTTCATGTATGCACTATTTCGGTTTTTGTCATATGCA
>NW_023460591.1:1336-10574 GCF_013731165.1 Rhagoletis pomonella | reverse complement strand
GTTAAGCTCGAAAATTAGGATAATCTACTTATATGTGAACCTAGTATTATTCTTTTGCATAATCATGCAATGCAAATAAAAATTACATAAACGGATGATCAAACTTGATATTATTTAATAAAAATGTAATTTTTCCAAAATATCGTAAAGAAAAATCGATACATTTTCACACTCGTTTTGCTATATCGTAAACTAAGTCGAAACTACTTAGTAGAAGTCTGACATGCGACTATGAATAGAGGTAAATTTTAAGTTGGTACTTAAATTTAAGTTGCAACTTTGTTAGTTTCGACTTAGTTCCTGGACTATGAATACGCGCCAATGTATCGGTTCATGAATTAAAGTACCCTGGATATACATAAACGAAAGACTCGGAGCGGAAACTCGGCCATTCCGCCCGATCACATCATGGGATCGGAAACTTGGGCTTTCCGACCCAAGTTAGTACAAGCAAATAGCGCAACGGGGATCGGAATCTCGGCCTCTCCGACCACGTTCAAAAAATTAAAACCGCTATAATTTTATCAAATACAGCATCACGGTAGACTGGAGACTCGGCCTCGCCAGCTACTTACTGCTTGAATTTATTATACACATATGTGCAAAGAAATGTTTAACCACATCCTTTCGTACTAACCTTCTTTTTCCAATATCTAGGAAGCCGAATACAATTTTATATTTATTTTTTTTTTAGTTTATTTGTTAATGTAGGTGTGTTGGTTGAATGGCCCAACCGACGTTGCTTATAGCAAGGGGGCCGGCATGTTTAGGCCATAAGCCTAAAATAAACTTTAAAAGGATGAACCACCCTAATATATAATCGCACACACATACACATATATGTACATGCATACGAATATGCACATACACCCTTTTGCATTATATTTCCCGCCAAATACTTAATATAAACAAATTAGCTTAATTTCCCCTCAATACAGTTCGCTGTTTGAGGGTGCCGCTAAACCTTTTATAAAAGAGCGCGGTTATTCCTTTTTTATCACTATCAAGCACGGAGGAGTCTTTCACCCACCACCCTTCATCTCACACAATGTAATATTGTAAAATATTCTCCGAAAACCAAACACTTTCAATAAAAACTTAGCAAGCATATTATTAATTTAAACAAACTTGTCTTCTTTCCTTTTCACTAAATTAAAACATTGATGCCCTGCTGGAATTGCGAGCCACATATGTGTCAGTGTTCCCAAAAACTAATTTGAAAATAAAAATCCGAAACTTATCCATGTTGGGTGACCTATACACTCATATGACTGAACAAATTATGACCAATACTGTTCCTTGGTAATGTGCCACAAATATTAATTAATAATTATTTTGTATTCTTACTAAATAACTTAAATATATACGTTTTCTATACCTGCAACTTTATTGGCTTTTTATTCGATTTTGACATACACTAGTTGCGTTTTTTACTCATTTCCAGTAAAATCCAGTAAAAGTTTTTACGAATTTTCATGTTTTGGCGTTTTCGTACGCAAAAACTTGCAAAGTAGGGGAAATTGAGAGAGCGAAAAATGACAGCTGAAGTTGCAAGTTTTTACTGGATAAATTTTTACATGTAGGAATTTGCCAGTACGAAAAACAGCTGATCGCATGTTGCTGGATGAAATTCAAACTAATAAGGAAACTGTTTGTGGCTTTTTATTGTTGAATTTCACAAAATAAACCTATTTAAATACAAAATATATTGTTTTATAAGGAATTTGCTGCGAATAAACAACCAATTTATCAGCTGTTCATGAAACTTGCAAACTATTACTGGAAAAGCGTTCGCGTACTTTTTTGCAAATTTTTTCTATGAGAGTAAATTCTTAGAAATAAAGTTACTGGAGAGTTACTGGCAAGTTACTGGATAATTTGTAAAAAAACACAACTATTGTTTTAAACCATGATAAGACGTAATCATAGACCTTTTACAACAAAGTATCTCTCGAAAGAGAAGATGAAAACAATTCAAGTAAGTACTCGATACTTTGCCGATACCGAGTAGGTATCGATACTTTCAGTCTTTTGAGTACAAGTACTCATTATAGTGATACCTTATAGGGCATTCGCACGTCACGATTTTACAGGCAACAAAAGTTGAATACGAAGTTGAATGAGAAGTTGAAAGTGAAAAAGTTGCCTTCCCTATTCAGACGAGGCGATTTTCGATTCAACACGAATCGTTATTTACATTATTGAAATTTTATCAATTGGCGTAAATTTGGTAAGCCAAGCGTTGGTAGAAGTGCTTTTAGCGGAGCTGAAAGATAAAATAAGAGTAAAAAAGTAAAAAATAAAAATAAGTATATATACAGAGCAGTGTTGGCATTTTTGGTACAATTGTACTTGTTTGATACAATTTCATTTACTATATACTTTCCTACTACGCAGTACTTTTTAGTAAAATTTTGTAATGAATACTAAAAATATATAGCTCTGAAAATTCACAGTTCGCCTGTTCGTATTTATCTTTGTAAGTTTTGAAAAATGGCTTGAACGAACCAGTATAACATAGCCTAGCCAAATTTTTAAAGAAACTTTTCGATACTAAGTTTTATTAAAACAAAATGTCAAAGTCAGCTTCATATAGAAACAAAGTCTTCGTTAGTTATAAGAAGAGATTTTCTTAAATATAATACCTTTACGGCACTCACATATTGAAAAGGTTTTACTATTTATTTTATTATTCTTTAATTTTAATTATCTGTTTATAAACTATAATGTATTCTTTAAGAAAAACTGTATAAACCCAAGATTAAATCTTTGCGAAACATCCAAAAACCAACATACTGTCGTAAAAATTTCGAGCTTTATTAATATTCTTTAGTTTTTAGCCCATTCAATTTTAGTATAATAAAGTGCAAGTTTAAAGTAGCTGGGACTTACCGTTGAACTTGGCAATTTTGTTTTGTCGACGATGTCAGCCATTGTCTTCCATACGAAGTGTGTTCGACGATTTTTTTTATATGGAGGAAATTAGCAACACCTTTATCAAAGAAATCTTAAAAAACTTAGTTATATTAAAATTTAATGGGCTAAAAACCACACACTCAAAATAAATCTAGGAAATCGAATTAAATAGATCGAAATTTTTACGAAAGTGTGTTGGTTTTTTTAATGTTGCACAAAGTTTGAACCTTGGATTTGTACGGCTTTTCTTAAAATATAAAGCGTATTTTTACAAAAAATAATTAAAGTTGAATAATATTAAGATAAATGGTCAAATCTTCTCGTAAAGTTTTGATAAGCACTTGAAATTCTATTAAAATATCAAATTTTAGTACTGAATCCAAAGGAAATGTCTCTTTTATCCATTTATAATAACTTAAATATGCTTTTTGTTAAGATGCATACCTGAAAATGTGTGCATACATATTTGCGTTAAATGCAATACATGTGCACGAGGAATCAATTTGTAAAAGTGTAAAATACGTAAACGTATGTACATAAACAATAAAACTTTCTCATGAATACCATAAAATCATTGGTCTTGAAGGGAATGTACTAAGAAAATATATGAGCGAATTAAAAAGTGTATACAATTTATACCCGAAAAGTACATTTTTTGTATAGATTTCGTACTGAAGGAACAATTTCATATCCCAACACTGATACAGAATGTAAACAAACACAGTGTTGCAAGGAAAAAAAGTTGAACGAGCTCAAAGTTGGCTGGCGACCAACTTTGTTGAAAGCGATTAGTTGAAAGGCCGTTCGGACGAGGCGATTTTTGCTTTCAACTAAAAGTTGCCTGAAAAATCGCCACGTGCGAATGCCCTATAAGTTTAACATTTCTATTTCAGACCAGTAGTATTACTTAATAAAAATCATGTATACTAGAATTAAATATATAAATTTTAATGGTATATTCCGTTTTGGTACAACGGTAGCAGCGCCTGTAATTAAATCAAACCCCCGCAAAACTCCAACATTAAATCGACCTTTAATTTGCTGCAAGAGGATACAATTTAATTTGTATGTACCCGCACCAGAAAAAAGTGAGTTTGGCACGATACCATTAGCGTCCAGCGGTTGGAAGCATTACAAATCAAAAGACGATTTTATGATATTTAATGCGACCGTAGGCAGAGGCGATATAAAGGCTGAAATGCTAAAAGTAGATGATTTTCTCAGCGGCGCAAATATCCGTTTGAACGATAGGCTTTTGGAGAATTTAAAATCGGGAATGAAAATAAATAGCTTTACGAGCATTCAAACGAAGTCTTTACCCAAAGTGTACGAAAGCCAGCATTTGTTGATTGCTGCAGAAACTGGATGTGGTAAAACACTTGCCTTTATGCTTCCCATCGTTCAACGCATTATCGAACACAAACAAACGTTGCAAATTCGTCAAAATGGTCGGAGGCTTAACACGCCTTTGGTTGTTATAATTGCGCCTGGACGGGAATTGGCAGCCCAAATCGGTAATGTAGCAGAAAACTTATGTCACCAAACCGACTTAAAGGTAAAAACCATATTTGGTGGAAACACGAAGCGTCTGATGGTCGATCCGGAATTTTGTGATGTGGACATTCTAGTTGCTACGATTGGTGCTCTCAGTAAGCTAGTAACAACAGGCATTTATAGAATGGAAGAAGTACGACATGTTGTCTTGGATGAAGCGGACACATTGTTAGATGATAGCTTTTCCGATAAACTTAGCTATTTTTTGAGGAGGTTTCCGGTATGTCTTTTAGGGCTAGTTTTTAAGTGCCAGTTTAAACTTAGATTAAGTAAACTGAGTTTAAATTGAACAGCCGGCTGACATTTGATTGGCTGATCTTAGTTTAAACCAGCCATATCGGGCGTTTAAACTGAGTTTAAACTACAGCCGCGCACTGAAAAACTGGCCCTTGTAGTTTTTCTAAGTACCTTTAATAAATTGCATAATATTGCTAGTTTCACAAAAATCGCAACCAGGATGCAAACAATGTTGGCACTCAACTAGTTTTAGTTTCTGCAACAATGCCAACGAATACAAATGAAATACTGCATAAGTTGATAGATATGCAGACATTGCAAGAAGTTTCAAGCCTAAATTTGCATAAATTATTGCCACACATTGAACAACGTTTTTTGCGGATGTCCAAACAAAGTCGACCTACAAATCTATTAAGTATAGTCCGAAAGGGCATCGGTAAAAAGCAGCCTCTCATAGTGTTCAGCAATAAATCAGCAACGAGTGATTTTGTAGACATTTTTCTCAATAATAATGGAATACGCAGTGTAAATTTAAATGGTGATATGCTTATGAAAATACGAGTGGGACGCTTCGAACAATTTCAGAATGGTGAATTTGACGTGCTATCGACTACAGATGTGGGCAGCAGAGGGCTGGATACAACAAATGCTCGTCATGTCATAAATTTTGATTTTCCGATACATATATCCGACTATATTCATCGCTGCGGTCGCATTGGTCGTGTCCGAAATTTGCAGCCCTCGTTGGTTACGAATTTTGTGTCCTCACGACGTGAAGTAGAGGTGGTTCAACGAATAGAGCATGCAGCTCGTACGGGCGGTCTTCTTCTAAATGTTAATGCGAATATAAAAAATATAATAAATAAACAAATATTGAAAGATATGCAAGCGGCGGGCATGCAGATTCCACAAGAGGAAGCATTCTAGTATGTACATTCGTAAAACTTATATGTTATAAGTATTTATTTTCTTAAATAAATGCAGATTCCGCAAGAGGAAGCATTAAAGTATGTACATTCGTAAAACATATGCACTGCCGGCAAAAGGTATAGGCTCAGCAATTTTTTCACAATATATGCATACATTTTATTTTTCCGCCAATTTTTTATAAAAATATGGTTCATTCTATGACAAAAAAAAAATATATATTCCTCAACTATGTGCAGAACTCCAGAAAATTCTGCAAATTTACATGCAAATATTCAACTTTTTAATCAGATTTTTTAGAATTTTTTTGAGTATGCAGTTTTGTAGCCCATTAAATTGTAGTAAAAAAACTGGTTGTTGTTGTTGTTGTTGTAGCGGCACTACTAAGCCCCGCCTGTTTCGGGTCAACTTTTAATCATTATCGTCAAGCTCAACTAACGGTAGGCCCAGGAAACGAGCTGTTTCGATGGGGTCGGACCAAACGGAGAGAGGTGTTAGTTGAGTCGGATTGAGCTGGCATGTGAAGAGGTGGTTGGTGTCGTGGGGGGAGTCTCCACACGCCGGGCACTCATTTGGGATGTTTGGGTCGAGTCTGGACAGGTAGCTGTTTAGGCGGCTACAATATCCAGACCGTAACTGAGCCAGGGTAACGCGGGTCTCTCTAGGTAACTGAAGCTCCGTCTCTTCCACAGGTGGTGATTGGGCTCCGATAACGACATTCCTAGGCCGGGAGTCGAGGTAGGTGGAGACAGACTCCCTATGAATGTCGTTAATCGCTCGTCTGTACGTCATTGGGTCCAGTGGTTGGTCTGTGTAGGTCTGGACTGCGTCCTTGTACATGAATAGGTGCCCCCTGACGTGCCTGGGCGGAGGCTCCTCCTCCAGCAGTGGTCTGTTGGGGTGTTCACTTCTGTGACACCCCACAAGAAACTGCTTACAGAGCATCTTGTTGTGTTCCCTTACGGGGAGCACTTGGGCCTCACTGTGTAGGTGATGCTCAGGCGTCATCAGAAGGCACCCAGTCGCTGTCCGGAGTGCGGCGTTCTGACAAGTCTGTAGCTTCGTCCACTGCGTCCAACTAGTCCCCGGCGTCCAAACTGGCGCAGCATAATTTAGAACCGGCCGGCCAATTGCCTTGTATGTTGCCAGCAACGTTTCTTTGTCTTTGCCCCAAGTGCTGCCGGCGAGCGACTTGAGGACCTTGTTGCGGCTCTGTACTTTGTTGACAACTGCGGTTGTGTGCGCGGAGAAAGAGAGCAGGCTATCAAAGGTAACCCCTAAAATTTTCGGGTTGTTCACCGTCGGTATTGGTGTGCCGTCGACGTGAATGCCTAATTCAAGCCTGACCTCCTTCGTCCAGGTGGTGAAGAGAGTCGCCGTTGATTTCGTTGGGGAGAGGGTTAGGCTCCTTGCAGTGAAGAAGCGAGAAAGGCTGGAGAGATAGCCGTTTACTTTTGAGCAGAGGTCATCAATTCCATTCCCAGACGCCAAAATCGAACAGTCATCAGCGTACGAGATCAGGGAAACTCCTTCAGGTGGCTGGGGGAGTTTCGAGATATAGAAGTTAAAAAGTAAGGGGGGAGAGAACACCACCTTGTGGAACCCCTTGTTTTATTCTTCTAGGTTTCGAGGTTTGATCTCTGAAGATTACTGATGATTGCCGACCACTCATATAATTCGCCGACCATCGCTTCAGTCCCGCTACTAGGACAGTTCTCTCACAGGGGCGGTTTCGATTTAGGCCGCGGGTTATCTGGGTGTTTATGGCGTTAAGTGCTGTTGTTGTGCTGTGCACTTTACGGAAGCCATGCTGATGTTTCGCTGGGGTTAGGTGGCAGGTGAAGTATGGGAGCAGCAGGGCCTCAAGTGTCTTCGCGACCGGGGAAAGGAGCGTTATCGGGCGATAAGAGTCTCCTCTGTTGGCGGGCTTCCCCGGTTTCAGCAGTGGGAGCACTCTCCCTGATTTCCACACATCAGGAATGATGAGAGTGGTCATAGACAAATTGAGGACCTCCGTGAGGTATGCTACCCCCACAAGCCCCAAATGTTTCAACATCAGCATACAGATTCCGTCGGGTCCAATGGCTTTGGAGGCTTTCGCCTTCCCGATGGCCCCCTTCACTTCACCGCTGGTGAAAACAAGTGGTGCATCGTTTTTGGGCAGTTTGTGCAGCCTCCTGGTCACTCGACGTTTGGCCTTGTCTACCGAAGGATGCAGTGTGAATTGCCGACTGAAATAGTTCGCGCATTTCTTCGGGTCCGATGAGGCGTGACCTTCGAATGAAATTTCCACTCTGTCATCACGCTTCGTCGGGTTGGACAAGGACCTCACGGTTGACCAGAGCTTACTCACACCAGAGGTGAAGTTACAGGCCTTCAAGTGCTCTTCCCACTTTGTCCGCTTGTGTTGATTTACCAGTTGCCGAATCTCCAAATTAAGTTCCCTCAAGCGAGGGTCCCCGGGGTCGACCTGGCGTAGGTGGTCACGCTCATTCGCTAGTACAGCTGCTTCAGCCGGGAAATTTGGGCGGACTTCCGCGATGCGTCCGGACGGTATGAAGCGAGCTGCTGCGGCTGTGACTACCTTGCGGAACTGGCGTTCGCCAGCATGTACGTCTGTGGGTGTGGGGAGGGCGGCGAAGCTGCTCTCGGTAACTTCCGCGAAGCCGTTCCAATCAGCTTTGTTGAAGTTGGTGTAGGTTCGGTGATCCGCGGGAGCAAAGTCGGTGGGCTTATTGATCGAGATGATTATGGGCAGATGGTCTGATGCTAACGTTAGCATAGGTCGCCATGATATGCTATTTATCAGACCAGCGCTAGCAATTGTTAGGTCTGGCGAGCTGCTGCAGCTGCCCACAATCCTGGTGGGGGCGTCGTCGTTCATGGTGCAGAATGTCGAATCGTCTAACTGCTCAGCCAAACTGTTTCCCCTCCGATCATTGGCCAGGCTTGAGTGCCAAAGATCGTGGTGCGCATTGAAGTCACCTACTACCAATCGGTTTTCGCCTTTGAGTAGGGCACCTATGTCAGGGAGATATCCAGCCGGGCAGCTGCTGACAGGGGGTATGTACACGTTAAATATTTCGAGCTCGACATCGCCTGACCGGACAGCTATGCCCTGACATTCTAGGGTAGTGTCCCTTGGGTCGATGTCTTCTTCGATTAGCCGATACTGCACTGTGTGGTGTATAATGAACGCTAGTCCTCCACCATTATCTCGCTCGCGATCTTTACGGAGCACATTGTAGGCGGCGCAACCCAACAGAGTTGAGTTGCTGTGCAACTTCGTTTCTTGGACCGCAGCTATCAATATGCCGTGCCGACCCATGAAGACTGCTATCTCCTCAATCTTGCTCTGGAGTCCGTTGCAGTTGAGTTGGAGTACGTTCATGTGCCTTGGGAGGCTGGTCGCGATACGGGGGGTCAGAGAAGTGTGGGGCCTACCTTGGGCCTGTTGCACCTGACGCAGTTGCTGTTGCAGCCTGATGGTAGGTGGCTGCGATATGGGCGTTGTTGTCTGCGTCGGCGGTGCACTACAGCAAGGGGCGCTGTAGTTTGTAGTCCATTCGCGAGTGGTGCGTAGACCAGAACATAGCCGGAAGTG
>NW_023460591.1:0-1236 GCF_013731165.1 Rhagoletis pomonella | reverse complement strand
GGGGGGGGTGTGTTGGGAGGTTTGCTGTTGCTCAGGGGAGCTTCTAGGGGCCGTGCAGGCTCTTCGGGTGCTAGGTCGCACCCGTGCATTACGCGAGTGGGTAGCCGTGGAGGCTGATTGTGCCATTTGGCTTGAGCGACAGGGAGCCACAAAGTTTGTGGTCCACTCCCGGTGAGACCTAAGGCCAGAGCAGGTTCTTAGGTGACTCCATCCGTTGCAGGAGTTGCACCTAACCGAAGTGGAGTTCGGGTGGAGTCGATTCTGGCAAAGAAAGCAGAAGTAAATTTCAGGTCCGGGGTTGGGCTCTACGCCCGCCCGGAGAAGAAGGATGCGGAGCAATCCGGCTGCAAGGTATGGCTCCATGGACGGATAATGATTAATGGGTATCGCCGATCTAGACGGGGTTAGATCGCCGAAACAACAGCCCTTGGTCGGGTGAAACCCGAGTCATTCCGGTACGTAGAACCGGCTGTCGTGGGTCGGAGTTAGTTGTTGTTGTTGTAGCGGGGTCGGTCCACAGGGACGACGCCGTTAGGGATGTAGGGTTTTCCTGGCATGCGAAGAGATGTTTCGAGTCGTGAGGGGTCTCTCCGCATGCCGGACATTCATTCGGCACATCCGCGTTTAGCCTACTCAGGTAAGAGTTTAGCCTGCTGCAGTAGCCAGAGCGAAGTTGGGCTATTGTTATTCTAGTCTCCCGAGGCAGATGGAGCTCCGTCGCACAAGTCTAGAGTCTACATAACTCGAGACTGAGTCCCTGTGAATGCCGTTCAGGCCCTGTCGGTATGCTGACGGTCCCAGAGGCTGCTTAATGAACCTCTGGACTTCGTCCGTCAGTTCATATAGATACCTCCTGACGTGCCTTGGCGAGGGCTCCTCTGCAAGCAACTGTCTGTTTGGGTGGCCACATCTGTGGCTCCCAACCAGAAACTGCTTGCAGAGCATCGTGTTATGCTCCCTAATTGGGAGCATTTTCGCCTCATCATGGAGGTGGTGTTCTGGTGACATCAGGAGGCATCCGGTCGCTGTGCTGAGTGCTGTGTTTTGTACTGTCTGTAGTTTAAAACCGGCCGGCCTATTGCCTTGTATGTTGCCAGCAATGTTTCTTTGTCTTTGCCCCAGGTGCTGCCGGCTAGCGACTTGAGGGCTTTTTTGCGGCTCTGTACTTTGTTGTTGTTGTAGCGGCTACAACAACCCCGCCCAGGACGGTTGGTATCTCAGTCGTTGTCGTCAAGT